>NC_091179.1:37521774-37531774 GCF_040958095.1 Procambarus clarkii
TCGTAGAATTCTATTAAGCCACTAAGGCAAGATTTACCCTGAACCTATGTTGCCGATTTGTCACGAAGTCCCTTCTCTCCAGATGTGTTACCAGGTTTTTTTCACGATATTCTCCATTACCTTGCATGGTATACAAGGCAAGGACACTGGCCTGTAGTTCAGTGCCTCTTGCCTGTCGCCCTTTTTGTATATTGGGACCACATTCGCCGCCTTCCATATTTCTGGTAGGTTTCCTGTCTCCAGTGACCTACTATACACTATGGAGAGTGGCAAGCAAAGTGCCTCTGCACACTCTTTCAATACCCATGGCGAGAACCCGTCTGGACCATCAGCCTTTCTAACATGCAGATCCAGCAGATGTCTCTTGACCTCCTCTCACGTAATTTCGAACTCTTTCAATGCCGCCTTTTTTACTTCCCTTTCTCCTAGCACAGTGACCTCACCTTGTTCTATTGTGAAGACCTCCTGGAACCTCTTGTTGAGTTTTTCACACACTTCTTTGTCATTCTCTGTATACCTGTCCTCGCCTGTTCTAAGTTTCAATACCTGTTCTTTCGCTGTTGTTTTCCTTCTGATGTGCTGTGGAGTAGCTTTGGTTCGGTCTTTCCTTTGTTTGCTATATCATTTTCATAAATTTTCTCTGCTTCTCTTCTCACCCTGTGATACTCATTCCTGGTTCTCTGGTATCTCTCTCTGCTTTCTGGTGTTCTGTTATTCTGGAAGTTCCTCCACGCCCTTTTGTTCAGTTTCTTTGCTTCCATACATGCCCTATTATACCATGGATTCTTCTTTTGCTTCTCGGATTTTTCCCTTTGGGCCGGGATGAACCTGTTTACTGTCACCTGACACTTTTGGGTAACATAGTCCATCAAATATTGTACAGATTTATCTCTGAGGTTTGTGTCCTAAGGTATTTCCTTTAGGAAACTTCTCATCTCTTCATAATTCCCCTTTCGGTATGCCAGCCTTTTGTTTCCTAGTTCATTTTTCGCGAGATAATTCCTAGCTCTACCAGGTACTCAAAGTTCAATGCAATGTGATCACTCATTCTCAACGGTGCTTCCATCTTAACTTCTTTTATATCCCACTCATTAAGGGTAAATATCAAATCAAGCATTGCTGGTTCATCTTCTCCTCTCATTCTGGTTGCTTCCTTGATGTGCTGGCTTAGAAAGTTTCTTGTTGCCACGTCCAGCAGCTTAGCTCTCCATGTTTCTGGTCCTTCATGCGGGTCTCTGTTCTCCCAATCTATCTTCCCATGGTTGAAGTCTCCCATGATTAGTAGTCCATATCCATTCCTGCTAGCAACAGAAGCTGCTCTCTCTATTATGTTAATGGTTATCTTGAGATGATTTCGGGGATTTAGTGTCCCTGCGGCCCGGTCCTCGACCAGGCCTCCACCCCCAGGAAGCAGCCCGTGACAGCTGACTAACACCCAGGTACCTAGTAAAGAAGAGTAAAGAAACTCTGCCCATTGTTTCTCGCCGGCGACCGGGATCGAACCCGGGACCACAGGATCACAAGTCCAGCGTGTTGTCCACTCGGCCGACCGGCTCCCACCATGACCAACATGGTGGTCAGGTTGTTTGTATCATATTCCTGTCTGGGTGGTCTGTCATTGGGTGGAGGGTTATATATGACTAAGACTATAATTTTTTGCCCTCCAGTTGTTATGGTACCTTTTATGTAGTCACTGAAACCTTCACAGCCCTGAATAACCATCTCCTCAAAATCCCAGCCTTTTCTTACCAGCAGAGCTACACCACCACCACCTCTTCTTTCCCTCTCTTTCTTTATAACATAATAGTCCTGTGGGAACACTGCATTTGTTATAGTTTTGTTATAGTATAGTATAGTATATGCATTTGTTTTAGTATAGTTAGCTTTGTTTCTGTGAGAACTATTATGTCTGGGTTTTTCTCTAGTACACATTCTCCATGCTCATTTGCTTTATTTGTAATTCCATCTATGTTAGTGTACATTGCCTTCAGGCTCACTTTCTTCTGTCCCTTCTCAAATCGCCTCCTTGGTGAGTGTTCTGCTGGTGGGGGAAGCTGTCCCATGGGTGTGAGGAGTTGTGAGGTGGATAACAGGGTCTCAGAGGATACTGGGATGAGGGGTGGGAGGTCAAGTGAAGGGGGAGGGACAGGGTGGGTATGGGGTGAAAGGGGAGGGAAGACAAGAAGGAAAAGGGGGGAGGGGGGACTTTGCAGGAGGAGGGGAGGGGTAGAAGGGTGGGGATTGGGTGTGGGGGAGGGAGATTTGTCTGAACATTTGAATGGGGGCAGAGAGGGTTTGGGATAGGGAAGGGGGGGTTCTATGCAGAGGAGGGTGGTGGGGTTGCCCTCCACGCTGGCGTTACTGGGTAGCTGGTTGTGGGTTCCCCCCTCACCTCTGGGGATGTTGTGTTGGGAGCTGTGATTTCTTGGTTTTCCCCTCTCGCCCTGCGCCTCTTCCTTGCTTCTGCCGCCATGGCTCTCTCCTCCCTCGTCATGTCCCTCGGGAGGAATACATTTTTTAATTCTCCCTCATGTTGCAGGTAGCTCTTCTTTGTTAGAATCTTCTTTTTTGTTGCAAACACTATCTTTAACACATGGTCTCGGTCTTTGTTGAACCAGCCTAGCCTGAAAACCTTCTCAATGCTATGCTCAGCCCCTTCCATGTCTAGTGCCTTCAGTATTTCATTCACTGCCGCTTTGTCCTTATCTTTCCACTCTGTCCTATTGGAGCCTTCCTGTTCTTTAATTAATACCCACAGCTACCACTGATCTTTTCCTTTCCAGCAGCTGGCTAGTGGACCGTGCCACTTCCTGTGAGGTGGCTGCTTTCATGGCTACCTCCATCACTGCAGACATTACTTCAGAGTTATTTTTTTTAGCATTTCTGCAAATGTTGCTTTTATTGTGGCATTCTCTTTCAAAATACTATTACCACCTTCTCCCTGGATGATTTTCTGAGCCTCAGCATTGATACCGTTCTCTTTGAGGGCTCTAATCTCCCCTTTGCTGCTGTCAGCTCTCTTTTCAGGTTGCTTATTTCATTCTTCATTTCCTGCACCAGTTCTTGCATCTCACTCTTGATGTCCTCCAGAAACTGGGAGAACATTTCCTTCATTTCGTCACCTTGACTTTTCCCCTGTTCCCCTGTTACCTCTGGCTCTCATGCTTGCCCCTGTTTCTAGTTGTGGCGTGATAGGATTTGTCAGGAGGGCAGAGCGGGGTAGGGGAGAGAGAGAGAGAGAGAGAGAGAGAGAGAGAGAGAGAGAGAGAGAGAGAGAGAGAGAGAGAGAGAGAGAGAGAGAGAGAGAGAGAGAGAGAGAGACGAGAGAGAGAGAGAGAGAGAGAGAGAGAGAGAGAGAGAGAGAGAGAGAGAGAGAGAGAGAGAGAGAGAGAGAGAGAGAGAGAGAGAGAGAGAGTGAGAGAGAGTTTGTGGGAGAGAGGGGTAAGAGTAGGGTGAGAGAGAGGGATGAGAGTGGGGTGAGAGAGAGGGGTGAGAGAGTGGGGTGAGAGCTAGAGGGATGTGAGAGAGACAAACACACGTGTGTGCGTGTGTTTGTGTGTCCACGCGCGTGTATGTGTGTGTGTGTGTTTGAGTGTCCGCACACGTGTGTGTATGTGTGTGTGTGTGTGTGTGTGTACTTACCTAATTGTACTCACCTAATTGTGCTTGCGGGGGTTTAGCTCTGGCTCTTTGGTCCCACCTCTCATCTGTCAATCAACTGATGTACAGATTCCTTGAGCCTACTGGGCTTTATCATCTCTACATTTCAAACTGTGTATGGAGTGAGCCTCCACCACATCACTGCCTAATGCATTCCAACTGTTAACTACTCTGACACTGAAAAAGTATTTTCTAACATCCCTGTGGCTCATTTAGGTGCTCAGTTTCAAGCTGTGTCCCCTTGTTCGTGTACCACTCGAGTTAAACAGTTTTTCTTAATCTATCCTGTCAATTCCTCTGAGAATTTTGTAGGTAGTGATCATGTCTTCCCTTACTCCTCTGTCTTCTAGTGTCGTGAGGTGCATTTCTCGCAGCCTTTCTTCGTACCTCATGCCTCTTAGTTCTGAGATTAGCCTAGTGGCATATCTCTGAACTTTTTCAAGCTTCGTCTTGTGCTTGACAAGGTTCGGGGTCCATGCTGGGGCCGCATTCTCCAGAATTTGTCTTACATATGTGGTACACAAGGTTCTGAATGATTCCTTACATAGGTTCCCGAAGGCAGTTCTGATGTTAGCCAGCCTCGCATACGCCAC
Organism: Procambarus clarkii; assembly: GCF_040958095.1. Lineage (NCBI taxonomy): Eukaryota > Metazoa > Arthropoda > Malacostraca > Decapoda > Cambaridae > Procambarus > Procambarus clarkii. The sequence continues at coordinate 37,526,028 of NC_091179.1, forward strand.
AGATGTTATTTTTTTTATGTGAGTTTCAGGGGACAGATGAGCAAATCCTCAAGGGCCGTGACGAGGATTCGAACCTACGTCAGAGAGCATCCCAGACTCGCAGGTTCGAATCCACGTCACGGCCCTTGTGGATTTGCTCATTTGATACATCACGCTATTGTGATTTCTGTGTGTTATTCAGGAGACAGGTTTGGTGTGAAATCAACTCCTAGATGTTTCTCTCTGTCCGTTTCATAAAGAACTTCATCTTTCATTCTGTATCCTGTGTCTGGCCTCCTGTTTCCACTGCCTAGTTTCATTACCTTACATTTACTTGGGTTGAACTTTAGTAGTATTTGTTGGACCATTCATTCAGTCTGTCTAGGTCATCTTATAGCCTCATACTGTCGTCCTCCGTCTTAATCGTCCTCATAATTTTTGCATCATCAGCAAATAATGAGAGGAATGATTTAAATACTATCTGGAAGATCATTTACATATATTAAAAGCAGTATAAGTCCAAGGACTGAACTCTGCAGGACCCCACTGGCGATGTCTCGCCAATCTGAGACCTCACCCCTCACAGTGACTCGCTGTCTTCTGTTACTTAGGTACTCCCTTATCCAATGGAGTACCTTCCCTTTCACTCCTGCCTGCATCTCCAGCTTTTGCACTAGTCTCTGGTATGACACTGTGTCAAAGGCTTTCTGGCAATCCAAAAATATGCAGTCTGCCCACCCCTCTCTTTCTTGTCTGAATCTTGTTGCCTGATCGTAGAATTCATTTAATCCTGTGAGGCAGGACTTGCCATCCCTGAAACCATGTTGGTGTTGAGTCACAAAGTTCCTTCGCTTTAGATGTTCCACTAGCTTTTTTTGCACAATTTTCTCCATTAGCTTGCATGGTACACAAATTAGGGACACTGGCCTGCAGTTCAGTGCTTCCTGTCTATCCCCCTTCTTGTATATTGGGACTACGTTGGCCGTCTTCCAAATTTTTGGCAGTTCACCTGTTACCAGTAATTTGTTATACACTATGGAGAGTGGCAGGCACAGTGTTTCTGCTCCTTTCTTTAGTATCCATGGCGATATTCCATCCAGGCCTATGGCCTTTGTCACATCCTACTCTAGCAAAAGTTTCCTTACATCACCACTGGTAATCTCAAATTCTTCTAGTGGTGCCTGGTCCACTATTCCTTCTCTTATCTCTGGAACTTCTCCTTGCTGTAATGTGAAGACTTCCTGGAATTTCTTATTGAGTTCTTCACACACTTCTTTATCGTTTGTAGTGAATCTGTCTGCCCCTATCCTCAGTTTCATTACCTGTTCCTTCGCTGTTGTCTTTCTCCTGATGTGGTTGTGCAGCAATTTGGGTTGAGTCTTAGCTTTGCTTGCTATGTCGTTTTCATATTGCCCTTCTGACTCTCTTCTCACCCCTGACGTATTCATTCCTGGCTCTCTGGTGTCCTTCTCTGCTCTCAAGTGTCCTGTTATTTCTATAGATTATCCATGCTCTTTTACTTTTTTGCTTAGCTAGCTTACATCTCTGATTAAACCATGGGTTTCTCATCTGCATTTAATTTTTTACCTTTTGGGCCGGGATAAACTTTTCTGCTGCCTCCTTGAACTTCTGCGTGATGTATTCCATCATGTCTTGGGCAATCTTTCCCCCCTTACCTCTGTTTCCCACGTCATATTCATTTGGATTTTTCTCATCTCCTTGTAGTTTTCCTTACGGAATATTAGCCTTTTGCTTTCAGTTCCCTTTCTCGAGTACTTTAACCCTTCTTCGACCAGATACTCAAAAGTCAGTACACTGTGATCGCTCATTCCTACTGGTTCCTCGAAGTCAATTTCCCTTATGTCGGAGTCATTCAGAACGAAGACTAGGTCGAGTCTCGCTGGTTCATCGTTTCCCCTCATTCTTGTGGGTCCCTGACATGCTGGCTTAAAAAGTTTTTTATTGCCACCTCCAGTAGTTTAGCTCTCCACGTTTCTTCTCCTCCATGCGGTTCCTTGTTCTCCCAGTCTATCCTTCCATGATTGAAGTCCCTCATGACGAGCAGATGGGATCGGATTCTACAGGCAGCAGAGGCTGCCCTCTCAATTATATTGTTAACTGCGTTGTTGTTATTGTCTTACTCTTGCCTGGGTCTTCTGTTGTTTGGTGGAGGGTTACATATCGCTGCTACTACTACTCTTGGTCTTCCCATTGTCATTGTACCTGTTATGTAGTCTCTAAACTCTTCACAGCCTGGGATAACCATCTCCCTGAAAGTCCATTCCTTTCTCCTGAGTAGGGCCACTCTGCCTCCTCCACTACCCTCCCTCTCTTTCCTTATTATATTGTAATCCTGGGGAAGCACTGCATTTGTTATGATTCCTGAGAGTTTTGTTTCCAGTGAGTCCAATTACATCTGGGTTTACTTCTTGTCTTCTTTCCATAAGTTTACTTGCCTTGCTTGTAATCCCATCTATGTTCCAGTATATCATCTTGAAGCTGACTCTTTTTTGACAATCCTCGGTTTCTGCTGATTCCACTGGAGTAGGTAAACATGGAGGGTCTGAGATGGGGAGGGGAAATGGGGGGCCCTGGGTAGTGAGGGGGCTGGGAGGATTTAGTTTGGAGAGAGTAGGGGCAAAGGGAGGGCTTGGAGGGGTGGAGGAAAAGGGTGGGCTTGGGGGGATATGAATGAGGGGGGTTTGGGGGACCGGGGAGTAGGGAGGGATTGGGGGGTGGTGGAGAAAGGAGGGCTTGGGGGAAGTGGGGAAAAAGTGGGGCTTGTGGGGGCAGTAGAGCAGGGAGGGCTTGGGGGGGGGTGATGGAGAAAGGAGGGCTTAGTGGGGGGGGGGGTAGAAGGGAGGGCTTAGGGGGGTGGGGAAAAGGAAGGGGATTGGGGAGGTGGGGGAGAAGGGAGAGCTTAGGGAGGTGGGGAAGCATAGGGGCTGGGGCAGGTAGGGCTTCTATTGGGTGGGAGGTGGGTGTGATCCTCCTTCCACTGGGGCTGTTGAATTGCCTGTGGAGGGTTCCCCACTCCTTTCTGGGATCGTAGGGTTTTGGGTTGTGGGTCCCTGATTCCTGTCCCTCTCCTTGCACTCCTTCCTCGCTGCTATGACCTTCAGTCTCTCCTTATTCCCACTGCAGGAATACCTTTTTGAAGTTCAGTACATTGAATAGGCTGCACTTCTTTGATAAAATTTCTTCTTTTGGGTCCTCGCTTTTGAAAACCACTTTTATCAGTCGATCTTTGTCCTTGTTGTACCGGCCAAGCCTGAAAACCTTTCCTATATTCTGTCCTTCCCTCTCCATTTGTACCCCCATCAAAGATCTCTTTGACTGTGGCTCTGTCCATATCTCTTCTCTCCCCTGGAGTAGCCCCTATTTGCTTCTTAATACCTACTACGTTTACTGCTCTTTTCCTCTCTATCAGTCAGCTAGTGCATCTTCCTGCTTCCTGAGAAGTAGGAACTTTTATGGCAATTTCCTGTACTGCAGAGACAACTTCCGGGGTCCTTCAAAGTATGTCTGCAAATGAGGGTTGTATTGTAGAAGTCCCTTCTATAGATACATTACCATCTTTCTGTGGTCTGGATCCTGTCTGATATTGGGGAGTCTCTTTCAGGCTTTTATTCTCCTCCCTTGCTTCATTCAGTTCGTCCTGCAGGTTGGCCCCTGGATCTTTTCCCCTGGATGTGTGTGTGTGTGTGTGTGTGTGTGTGTGTGTGTGTGTGTGTGTGTGTGTGTGTGTGTGTGTGTGTGTGTGTGTGTGTGTGTGTGTGTGTGTGTGTGTGTGTGTGTGTGTGTGTGTGTGTGTGTGTGTGTGTGTGTGTGTGTGTGTGTGTGTGTGTGTGTGTGTGTGTGTGCGTGTGTGAGTGTGTGCGTGCGTGCGTGCTTGCGTGCGTCCGTGCGTCCGTGCGTCCGTGCGTGCGTGCGTGTGTGTGTGTGTGTGTGTGTGTACTCACCTAATTGTGCTTGCGGGGGTTGAGCTTTGGCTCTTTGGTCCCGCCTCTCAACTGTCAATCAACTGGTGTACAGATTCCTAAGCCTACTGGGCTCTATCATATCTACATTTGAAACTGTGTATGGAGTCAGCCTCCACCACATCACTTCCTAATGCATTCCATTTATTAACTACTCTGACACTGAAAAAATTCTTTCTAACGTCTCTGTGGCTCATCTGGGTACTAAGTTTCCACCTGTGTCCCCTTGTTCGTGTCCCACCCGTGCTGAAGAGTTTGTCTTTGTCCACCCTGTCAATTCCCCTGAGAATTTTGTAGGTGGTTATCATGTCTCCCCTTACTCTTCTGTTTTCCAGGGATGTGAGGTTCAGCTCCTTTAGCCTTTCCTCGTAGCTCAATCCTCTCAGTTCCGGGACGAGCCTGGTGGCATACCGCTGAATCTTCTCTAACTTTGTCTTGTGTTTAACTAGGTATGGACTCCAGGCTGGAGCTGCATACTCCAGGATTGGTCTTACATAAGTGGTATACTGGGTTCTGAAAGATTCCTTACACAAGTTTCTGAAGGCAGTTCTTATGTTGGCCAGTCTAGCATATGCCGCTGATGATATTCTTTTGATGTGGGCCTCTGGAGACAGGTTCGGTGTGATATCAACCCCCAGATCCTTCTCTTTATTTGATTCTTGCAGGATTTCCCCTCCCAGATGATACCTTGTGTTCAGCCTCCTGCTCCCTTCGCCTAATTTCATCACCTTACACTTTCCAGAGTTGAACTTCAGCAGCCATTTTCTAGACCATTCCTCCAGTTTATCCAGGTCATCCTGTAGTCTCTGTCTATCTTCATCCGTCTTGATTCTTCTCATAATTTTTGCATCATCAGCAAACATCGAGAGGAATGAGTCTATACCCTCTGGAAGATCGTTCACATATATTAGAAACAGGATGGGTCCAAGTACTGAGCCCTGTGGGACTCCGCTGGTGACATCTCGCCACTCTGATGTCTCCCCCCTCACCGTTACTCGCTGTTTCCTGTTGCTTAAGTACTCCCTTATCCACTGGAGCACCTTCCCTTTTACTCCTGCCTGTTGCTCCAACTTTTTTAACAGCCTTTTATGGGGTACTGTGTCAAAGGCTTTTTGGCAATCCAGGAAAATGCAGTCGGCCCACCCTTCTCTTTCCTGCCTTATTTTCGTTGCCTGGTCATAAAATTCTATTAAACCTGTGAGGCACGATTTACCATCTCTGAACCCATGTTGGTGGTGCGTTACAAAGTTATTTCCCTCCAGATGCTCTACGAGCCTTTTCCTCACGATCTTCTCCAGCACCTTGCATGGTATACAAGTTAAGGAAACTGGCCTGTAATTCAGTGCCTCTTGCCTGTCATCCTTTTTGTATATTGGGACCACGTTAGCTGTCTTCCAACTTTCTGGTAAGTCTCCTGTTTCCAGTGACCTGTTATACACCATAGAGAGTGGCACACTTAGTGCTACTGCACCTTCCTTTAGTATCCATGGTGAGATTCTATCAGGCCCAACAGCCTTTGTCACATCTAGCTCCAGCAGACACCTTTTGACCTCATCACTGGTGAGGTCAAATTCCTCCAAGGTTGCTTGGTTTGCCGCCTCCTCATTTAGTGCAGGGGCTTCTCCTTGTTCGATTGTGAAGACCTCCTGGAATCTCTTGTTGAGTTCGTCACACACCTCTTTGTCATTCTCTGTGTATCTGTTCTCCCCTTTCCGCAGCTTCATCACTTGTTCCTTCACTGCTGTTTTCCTCCTGATATGGCTGTGGAGCAGCTTTGGTTGGGTCTTG
>NC_091179.1:37536774-37621774 GCF_040958095.1 Procambarus clarkii
CCACATCTCCTCCTAATGCATTCCATTTGTCCACCACTCTGACACTAAAAAAGTTTTTTCTAATATCTCTGTGGCTCATTTGGGCACTCAATTTCCACCTGTGCCCCCTTGTACGTGTTACCCTTGTGTTAAATAGACTGTCTTTATCTACCCTATCAATTCCCTTCATAATCTTGAATGTGGTGATCATGTCCCCCCTAACTCTTCTGTCTTCCAGCGAAGTGAGGTTTAATTCCAGTAGTCTCTTCTCGTAGCTCATACCTCTCAGCTCGGGTACAAGTCTGGTGGCAAACCTTTGAACCTTTTCTAGTTTAGTCTTATCCTTGACTAGATATGGACTCCATGCTGGGGCTGCATACTCCAGGATTGGCCTGACATATGTGGTATACAGAGTTCTGAATCATTCTTTACACAAGTTTCTGAATGCCGTTCGTATGTTGGCCAGCCTGGCATATGCCGCTGATGTTATTCTCTTGATATGTGCTGCAGAAGACAGGTCTGCCGTGATATCAACCACCAAGTCTTTTTCTTTCTCTGACTCCTGAAGAATTTCCTCTCCCAGATGATACCTTGTATCTGGCCTCCAGCTCCCTACACCTATCTTCATTACATTACATTTGGTTGGGTTAAACTCTAACAACCATTTGTTCGACCATTCCTTCAGCTTGTCTAGGTCTTCTTGAAGCCTCAAACAGTCCTCTTCTGTTTTAATCCTTCACATAATTTTAGGATCGTCCGCAAACATTGAGAGAAATGAATCGATACCATCCATCTGATCATTTACATTTATCAGAAATAAGATAGGACCGAGTACAGAGCCCTGTGGGACTCCACTGATGACTTCACGCCAATCGGAGGTCTCACCCCTCACCGTGACTCTCTGCTTCCTATTGCTTAGGTACCCCCTTATCCACTGGAGCACCATACCAGCTACACCTGCCTGTCTCTCCAGCTTATGTACCAGCCTCTTATGCGGTACTGTGTCAAAGGCTTTCCGACAATCCAAGAAAATGCAGTCCGCCCAGCCCTCTCTTTCTTGCTTAATCTTTGTCACCTGGTCGTAGAATTCTATTAAGCCTGTCAGTCAAGATTTACCCTCCCTGAACCCATGTTGGCGATTTGTCACGAAGTCCCTTCTCTCCAGATGTGTTACCAGGCTTTTTCTCACGATCTTCTCCATCACCTTGCATGGTATACAAGTCAAGGACACTGGCCTGCAGTTCAGTGCCTCTTGCCTGTCGCCCTTTTTGTATATTGGGACCACATTCGCCATCTTCCATATTTCTGGTAGATCTCCCGTCTCCAGTGACTTACTATACACTATGGAGAGTCAAGTGTGTGTGTGTGTGTGTGTGTGTGTGTGTGTGTGTGTGTGTGTGTGTGTGTGTACTCACCTAGTTGTACTCACCTATTTGTGCTTGAGGGGGTTGAGCTCTGGCTCTTTGGTCCCGCCTCTCAACCGTCAATCAACAGGTTTACAGGTTCCTGAGCCTATTGGGCTCTATCATATCTTCACTTGAAACTGTGTATGGAGTCAGCCTCAACCACATCGCTTCCTAATGCATTCCATTTGTCAACCACTCTGACACTAAAAAAGTTCCTTCTAATATTTCTGTGGCTCATTTGGGCACTCAGTTTCCACCTGTGTCCCCTAGTGCGTGTTCCCCTTGTGTTAAACAGCCTGTCTTTATCAACCCTGTCGATTCCCTTGAGATTCTTGAATGTGGTGAACATGTCCCCCCCCTAACTCTTCTATATTCCAACGAAGTGAGGTTTAATTCCCGTAGTCTCTCCTCGTAGCTCATACCTCTCAGCTCGGGTACTAGTCTGGTGGCAAACCTTTGAACCTTTTCCAGTTTAGTCTTATGCTTCACTAGATATGGACTCCATGCTGGAGCCGCATACTCCAGGATTGGTCTGACATATGTGGTATATAATGTTCTGAATGATTCCTTACACAAGTTTCTAAAGGCCGTTCTTATGTTAGCCAACCTGGCATATGCTGCTGATGTTATCCTCTTGATATGAGCTTCAGGGGACAGGTCTGGCGTGATATCAACCCCCAGGTCTTTCTTTCTCTCTGACTCTTGAAGTATTTGATCTCCCAAATGGTACATTGTATCTGGTCTCCTGCTTCCTGCCCTGTGTGTGTGTGTGTGTGTGTGTGTGTGTGTGTGTGTGTGTGTGTGTACTCACCTAGTTGTACTCACCTAGTTGTGTCTGCAGGATCGAGCATTGACTCTTGGATCCCGCCTTTCGAGCATCGGTTGTTTACAGCAATGACTCCTGTCCTATTTCCCTATCATACCTGGTTTTAAAATTATGAATAGTATTTGCTTCCACAACCTGTTCCTGAAGTGCATTCCATTTCCCCACTACTCTCACGCTAAAAGAAAACTTCCTAACATCTCTGTGACTCATCTGAGTTTCAAGCTTCCATCCATGTCCTCTCGTTCTGTTACTATTCCGTGTGAACATTTCGTCTATGTCCACTCTGTCAATTCCTCTGAGTATCTTATACGTTCCTATCATGTCCCCCCTCTCCCTTCTTCTTTCTAGTGTCGTAAGGCACAGTTCCCTCAGGCGCTCTTCATACCCCATCCCTCGTAGCTCTGGGACGAGTCTCGTTGCAAACCTCTGAACCTTTTCCAGTTTCATTATATGCTTCTTCAGATGGGGACTCCATGATGAGGCGGCATACTCTAAGACTGGCCTTACGTAGGCAGTGTAAAGCGCCCTAAATGCCTCCTTACTTAGGTTTCTGAATGATGTTCTAACTTTTGCCAGTGTAGAGTACGCTGCTGTCGTTATCCTATTAATATGTGCCTCAGGAGATAGATTAGGTGTTACGTCCACCCCCAGGTCTCTTTCACGCGTCGTTACAGGTAGGCTGTTCCCCTTCATTGTGTACTGTCCCTTTGGTCTCCTATCTCCTAGTCCCATTTCCATAACTTTACATTTGCTCGTGTTGAATTCTAGTAGCCATTTCTCTGACCATCTCTGCAATCTGTTCAGGTCCTCTTGGTGGATCCTGCAATCCTCATCTGTCACAACTCTTCTCATCAACTTTGCATCATCCGCAAACATCGACATGTAGGACTCTACGCCTGTAAACATGTCGTTAACATATACAAGAAATAGAATTGGTCCCAGCACCGATCCTTGTGGTACTCCACTTGTTACTGTTCGCCAGTCCGACTTCTCGCCCCTTACCGTAACTCTTTGGCTCCTTCCTGTTAGGTAGTTCCTTATCCATTCTAGGACCTTTCCCCCCACCCCCGCCTGCCTCTCGAGCTTGAACAGCAGTCTCATGTGCGGTACTGTATCAAAGGCTTTTTGGCAGTCCAGAAATATGCAGTCTGCCCAACCATCTCTGTCCTGTCTTATCCTCGTTATTTTATCATAGAATTCCAGAAGGTTTGTTAGGCACGATTTCCCTGTCCAGAACCCATGTTGATGTTTGTTCACAAACCTAATGTTCTCCAGGTGTGCAACCAGTCGCAGCCTAATTATTCTTTCCAGTATTTTACAGGGGATGCTTGTCAGTGATACAGGTCTGTAGTTAAGTGCCTCCTCCCTATCTCCTTTCTTGAAGATCGGCACGACATTTGCCTTCTTCCAGCAACTGGGCAATTCTCCTGACATAAGTGACTCATTAAAGATCATTGCCAGAGGCACGCTGAGGGCCTGTGCTGCTTCTTTTAGTATCCACGGTGATACTTTGTCTGGTCCAACTGCTTTAGTTGCATCTAGAGTTGTCAACTGTTTCATTACCTCCTCTGCTGTCACCTCTATATCTGATAGTCTTTCATCTAGGGTAACCCCTTCCAACAATGGGAGCTGCTCAGGCTCGGTAGTGAACACTCCATGGAAACTGGCATTCAGTGCCTCGCAGATTTCCTTGTCACTTTCAGTATATGCCCCCTCTGTCTTCCTTAGTCTTGTCACTTGGTCGTTCACCGACATTTTTCTTCTTATATGACTGTGTAGTAACTTAGGTTGTTTTTTCGCTTTGATTGCAATATCGTTCTCATAGTCCCTTTCCGATGTTCGTCTTATGTTAATGTAATCGTTCCTAGCTCTGTTGTATCTGCTTCTGTTGTCCTCTGTTCTTTGTCTTCTGTACTTCCTCCACTCCCGTCTGCTGGCCATTTTTGCTTCCTGACACTGTCTATTAAACCATGGGTTATTATATTCCTTCTTATTTTTTCCCTTTACCGTTGGTATAAATCTCTCTTCGGCCTCCTGGCATTTCTGTATGACTAGGTCCATCATATCTTGGACTGTTTTTCCTCTAATTTCTTCCTCCCACTGCACTTCACCCAGATAGTCCCTTATCCTCATATAGTCCCCTTTCCTGTAGTCAGCTCTCCTTTCCCAGATCTCTTGTCCCATGGTCATAAGTTTGAATTCCATCATGTAGTCAAAGACTAGGACACAATGGTCACTGGCCCCTAGAGGTATTTCATGCTCTAAATTCTCGATATCTTCTACGTTCTGGGTGAAAATCAGGTCTAATAGGCTCGGTGCATCTCCTCCTCTTTCCCTTGTGTCTTCCTTCACATGTTGTGTCAGGAAATTCCTGTCTATAACATCTACTAATTTTGCTCCCCACGTTTCGTCCCCTCCATGGGGATTCCTTGATTCCCAATTTATCTCTCCATGATTTAGGTCCCCCATGATCAGCAGCTTCGCTCTCATTCTGTGGGCTAGTGTTGCTGCCTTCTGCAGTTCATCTATACATGCTTTGTTGTTGTCATCATACTCCTGCCTGGGTCTTCTACTGTTTGGTGGGGGATTGTAGATTACCAGGATCACAATCTTCCTCCCATCTACTGTCAGAGTTCCATGTATGAAGCTTGTGCACTCATTGGTAACTCGATTTCCCAGGTCTTCAAACTTCCATTTCCGCTTTATTAGGAGTGCTACTGCCCCTCCCTGTCTCTGTGTCCTCTCTTTTCGTATCACCTGGTACCCTTCAGGAAAGATTGCATCTGAGATCATGTCATTAATTTTAGTTTCCACAATTGCAACTATGTCAGGATCTGCTTCACTCACTCTTTCTTTTATCTCTTCTGCTTTATTAGATACCCCATCAGCATTGGTGTACCAAACCTTGAGATTCTTCATGGAAACTCTTGTACCAGAGTTCTCCCTTTCTCTGGGGGTCTGGGGGGATCTGGGGGATGTCTGGGGGGTGACTGGGGGCAGAGGGGATCTGGGGGATGTGGGGGGTGTCTGGGGGATGACACCCCCCAGATGTGTGTGTGTGTGTGTGTGTGTGTGTGTGTGTGTGTGTGTGTGTGTGTGTGTGTGTGTGTGTGTGTGTGTGTGTGTGTGTGTGTGTGTGTGTATTTACGTAACCTCTAAAAGCTAAGCCTGTTACTCTGTACAGGTACCCATTGTGAACAAATGAACTATCAACCATACAAGGCTGATACAACGATGGTCTCTGCGGCGGGCTGGAACCACTACGCCGTTCAAATTCCCGAGCAGGTGGGCTGATTAGGTTTTTATTTAAAAAATGTTGTTGTAGATGTAATCTGGGGTATAAACTGGTGCCCGTTAAAATCTCAGGCTTAACCGGGGGGCATGACCAGGGGGGATGCAGACATGATCTCAGTCATATCATGGGGACATATATAATCTCATGCAGATATAATCAGAGCAGAAGATTGAGAAACGACAACGTTTCGGTCCATCCTGGACCATTATCATGTCGTGTGATACAACTCCATCATACGTCTGGATAATGGTCAAGGACGTACCATTATCAGGTCGCACTTGAGTGTTGTCAAGTACCATTATGCATCTTCTGATGTGTAGTTTGGTCATCGTAAATTTACAATAATCACAGTCTGATCCTGTGACCCCGACATAGGTCAATTGACGCCAGTCGCACTCTAATGGCTCAAGATCTTAGGTATGCTTCACGTTCGCTGTGATGAGAGGTGTGTTACCATATGAGATTTAATATTCATCAGACAGACCTTTACTAGTATTTAGAATAATACATCAAGCAAACTAAACTACACGATTCGGCCATCTGTCAAAAGGTTGTCAAGTGAATCACTAGCGAAGATATGAATCCCAAAATCAGTCTTCGCATTGAAATATTTGGCAAATCATAAAAAAAAAGCTTGTAGCTTTTTTCAGACTGTTTCTACGGCTTTGATCTAAATGGTGTGTGTTTCAGTGGTCGAAATAACTGTTAAATGTCTTCGTTAAGCTAAGATGAAAAGTCATTGTCATGGCATTAGTATCATAATTTTATTCTCCATAAATTAGATCATACACTTAAGCTTTCTCAAGGAAATATATTTAAACGTCAAAGATACATTACGTTTGCGGTGGGTAGTCCCACGCACACGCCCCAGACAACCAGGCCACGACATAGTCACAACGATTGCAACCTGGAGTTCTGCTGAGCTCTGAAAATCTGTTGTATTTTCTCACTGATACATCACGTAAGTGAGATTACTCACTGGGTGTCAAAGATTTAATCTCAGTTTTGTCCTCTGACTTAAAATTCCAAAATACTATTTCAGTTGTTACATTTTCAATGTTCTTTTATATTTTGTTTTATTTGTCACCTACCGCAGACGCTGGACCCGAGCCTCTGTCCTAACGGGACAGTCATCCTTCCTTACGACCACCCTGTCCAACTCAAGTACAACCCGCGAGTCCAGCGCTACGCGTGTTCCAACCACTCCTGGATCCTCAACCAGTACGCACTGAACAAGACTAGTGAGTATGACCCTCACGACCTTGTCTCCTGCACTGCTACCCTGTGTACGACCACACTGTACAGACGATCACGTCTTATGTACGACCACACTGTACAGACGATCACGTCTCGTGTTCGACCACACTGTACAGACGATGACGTCTCGAGTACGACCACACTGCACAGACGATCACGTCTCGGGTGCGACCACATTTTTACAGACGGTCACGTCTCGTGTACGACCACACTGTACCGACGGTCATTTTTCGTGAACGACCACACTGTAAAGACGATAACGTCTCGTGCACGACCCACACTGTACCGACGATCACGTCTCGGGTGCGACCACATTTTTACAGACGGTCACGTCTCGTGTACGACCACACTGTGCAGACGATCACGTCTCGTGTACGACCACATTTTTACAGACGGTCACGTCTCGTGTAAGACCTCATTGTACAGACGAATACGTCTCGTGAACGACCACACTGTACAGACGATCACGTCTCCTGTACGACCACATTTTTTCAGACGGTCACGTCTCGTGTACGACCACACTGTAGAGACGATCACGTCTCGTGTATGACCACAGTGTACAAACGATCCCGTCTCATATACGACCACACTGTAGAGACGATCACGTCTCGTATACGACCACACTGTACAAACAATCACGTCTCGTGTACTACCACATTGTACAGACGATCACGTCTCGTGCACGATCCAATGCTACAGACAATCACGACACGTGTGCGACTTCACTGTACAGACGAATACGTATCCTGTACGACCACACTGTACAGACGATCACGTTTCGTGCACGACCTCACTGTACAGACAAATACGTATCCTGTACGACCACACTGTACAGACGATCACGTTTCGTGTACGACCTCACTGTACAGACGGTCACTTTTCGTGAACGACCAAACTGTTCACGTCTCGTGTACGACCACATGTTAAGACGATCACGTGTCGTGGACGACCACACTGTACAGACGGTCACTTCTCGTGAACGACCACACTGTACAGATAGTCACGTGTCGTGTACAAGTACACTTTATAGATGATCACGTCTCGTGCACGACCACACTGTAAAGACGATCACGTCTCGTGCACGACCACACTGTAAAAACGATCACTTCTCGTGAACGACCACACTGTACAGACGATTACGTCTCGTGTGCGACCACAATTAAATCGAATACGTGAATACGTATCGTGTACGACCACGCGTTACAGACGATAAGGTCTCGTGTACGACCCACCTGAACAAACGATTACGTGTCGTGGACGAGCCTCTGTACTCACGGTCATTTCTCGTGTACGACCACACTGTATTGACGATCACGACTCGTGCACGACCACACTGTACAGACGAGTACGACTCGTGAACAACCACACCGAACAGACGAATACTTCTTTCGTAAGACCACAGTGAACAGACGATCACGTCTCCTGTACGACTACACTGTACAGACGATCACGTCTCGTGCTCGACCACACTATACAGACGAATACGTCTCATGTAAGACCACACTGTACAGACGATCACGTGTCGTGTATGACCACACTGTACAGACGATCACGTGTCGTGTACGACAACATTATACAGACGGTCACGTCTTGTGCACGAAAACACTATACAGACGATCTAGTCATTTGCACCACAACTCTGTACAGACAATTACGTCTCTTGTACGACTACATTGTATAAGACGATCACGTCTCGTGTACGACCACATTGTACTTACGATGACGTCTCGTGCACGACCACATGTAAAGACGATCGCGTGTCGTGGACGACCACACGGTACAGACGGTCACTTCTCTTGAACGACCACATTGTACCAACAGCCACGTTTCGTGTACTACCACACTTTATAGACGAGCAAACTGTTAAGACGATCACGTGTTGTGAAAGACCACAGTGTACAGACGACCACGTCTTGCGCACGACCACACTGTAAAAGCGATCACTTCTCGTGAACGACCAAACTGTACAGACGATTACGTGTCGCGTGCGACCACAATTTACAGACGATCAGGTCTCGTGTAGGCCCCAACTGTACAGACGATCACGTGTCATGGACGACCCTCTGCACACACGGTCACTTCACGTTTATAACCACATTGTACAGACAATCACGTTTCGAGTACGATCACGCTGTATAGACGATAACGTCTCGTGCACGACAACACTGTACAGACGAGTCCGACTCGTGAACAACCACGAGTATGGGAGAGAATGGGGGAAAGTGGGGGAGTACGGGGGAGTGAAGGGAAAAGTGGGGGAGTATGGGGGAAAGTGGGGCAGTATGGTGGCATGTATTCGTACAGACGAATACTTCCTGTGTAAGACCTCAGTGTAAAGACGATCACGCCTCGTGTACGACTACACTGTACAGACGATCACGTCTCGTGTACGACCACACTGTACCGACGGTCATTTTTTCGTGAACGACCACACTGTAAAGACGATAACGTCTCGTGCACGGCCCACACTGTACCGACGATCACGTCTCGTGTTCGACCACACTGTACAGACGATCACGTCTCGTGTACGACCACATTTTTACAGACGGTCACGTCTCGTGTAAGACCTCATTGAACAGACAAATACGTCTCGTAAACGACCACACTGTACAGACGATCACGTCTCCTCTACGACCACATTTTTACAGACGGTCACGTCTCGTGTACGACCACACTGTACAAACAATCACGTCTCGTGTACTACCACACTGTACAGACGATCACGTCTCCTGTACGACCACATTTTTACAGTCGGTCACGTCTCGTGTACGACCACACTGTTCAAACAATCACGTCTCGTGTACTACCACACTGTACAGACGATCACGTCTCGTGCACGACCCAATTCTACAGACGATCACGTTTTGTGTACGACCTCACTGTACAGACGGTCACTTTCCGTGAACGACCAAACTGTTCACGTCTCGTGCACGACCACATGTAAAGACGAACACGTGACGTAGACGACCACACTGTAAAGACTGTCACTTCTCGTGAACGACCACACTGTACAGATAGTTACGTCTCGTGTACGAGTACACTTTATAGATGATCACGTCCCGTGCACGACCACACTGTAAAGACGATCACGTCTCGTGCACGACCACACTGTAAAAACGATCACTTCTCGTGAACGACCACACTGTACAGACAATTACGTCTTGTGTGCGACCACAATTTACATCGAATACGTGAATACGTATCGTGTACGACCACGCGTTACAGGCGATCAGGTCTCGTGTACGACCACGCATTACAGACGATCAGGTCTCGTGTACGACCACGCGTTACAGACGATCTGGTCTCGTGTACGACCACGCGTTACAGACGATCAGGTCTCGTGTACTACCCACCTGAACAGACGATTACTTGTCGTGGACGAGCCTCTGTACTCACGGTCACTTCTCGTGTACGACCACACTGTATAGACGATCACGACTCGTGCACGACCACACTGTACAGACGAGTACGATTCGTGAACAACCACACTATTCAGACGATCGCGTCTCGTGTACGACCACACCGTACAGACGAATACTTCCTTTGGAAAACCACAGTGAACAGACGATTTCGTCTCGTGTACGACTACACTGTACAGTCGATCACGTCTCGTGCTCAACCACTCTGTACAGACAAGTACGACTCCTGAACAACCACACTATTCAGACGATCGCGTCTCGTGTACGACCACACTGTACAGAAGAATACGTCTCATTTAAGACCACACTATACAGACGATCACGTGTCGTGTATGACCACATTGTACAGACGATCACGTGTCGTGTACGACCACATTGTACAGAGAGTCACGTCTTGTGCACGACCACACTTAACAGACGATTTAGTCATTTGCACCACAACTCTGTACAGACAATCACGTCTCTTGTACGACTACATTGTAAAAGACGATCACGTCTCGTGTACTACCACATTTTTACAGACGGTCAGGTCTCGTGTAAGACCACATTGTACGGACGATCACGTCTCGTGTACGACCACAGTGTACAGACGATCCCGTCGCATGTAAGACCACACTGTACAGACGGTCACGTTCCGTGTACGATCTCATTTTACAGACGAATACGTCTCGTGAACGACCACATAGTACAGACTATCACGTCTCGAGTACGACCACACTGTACAGACGATCACGTTTCGTGTACGACCACACTATACAGACGATCACGTCTCGTTTATGACCACACTATACAGATGCCCGCGTCTCATGTACGACCACTTTTTACAGACGATCACGTTTCGTGTGCGACCACACTGTACAGACGAATACGTATCGTGTACGACCACACTGTACAGACGATCACGTCTCGTGTACGACTCCACTGAACAGACGATCGCGTTTCCTGAACGACCACACTGTACAGACGATCACGTATCGTGTACGATCACACTATACAGCCAGTCACGTATTCTTGTACGACCACACTGTAAAAGACGATCACGTCTCGTGTACGACCATTCTGCACAGACGAACACATCTCGGGTACGACCACAGTTTTACAGACGGTCATGTCTTGTGTACGACCACAGTGTACAGACGATCACGTCACGTGTACGACTATACTGTACAGACGATCACGTCTGTACAGTGTGTGGACTTAAGTTTGGTAACCAGCAACCGAAACATCTAGTTTTTGGGCTCACGTGAGAGCCCCAGTCCTTAGCAGTCCAGAAATGTTACCCTGGCCGGGGTAGCACGTCTATGGACAGAGATATGCCGATAGCATCATCTCATTGTATGGCTTGGAGCGAGACTCAAGATTTGCGCGGGAACAAGCTAGGCCTGTGACGGCGTGGGTGAGCTGTGTGCCTCCCGCAAGCTAGCCACTTGAGTCGTCGTCATGGAAACAGCCGCCATCTTAGTAAACATCTTGAGCCACGTTGTTCGGCCATCTTGGTCGGCCATCTTGGAGTCGCCCTAGGGGCTATGTTACCCAGTTAGTGATTGGTTGAGAGGTAGGCCGCTGTATGCCTTCCTCTCATTGGTTATTTCGAGGAGGACGCAGGAATCGCCTGTATTGGCGCCATTCTGAACACAGCTGCCACTTTGTCAAGATGCTCGCTGTACTCATTTGGCCAAATTGAGTATAGGGCGTCGTGGTGGCTTGACTACTCAACTGCTTCACCTACTGCTTCATCTACGACGGCGGTCGTCACAGAATCTGGCCTAAGTCGTCGCTCGAAGGGGAGAAAGACATTGTGTACAGTGGGTAGAGTGTGATCATTTATTGTGGGGTAATGTGGATACGAGCGGTAACAGACTCGGGGATTCCCATACCAGTGATTATAGATAATGCCTGCTAGAGCTTTGTAGCAGTCGATGGGAATGGGGAAATTCGTGTCAGTGTTTTAAGGCAGATTTCCCCATGTTTGTGTAAGACGCTAACATTGTGCGGGTATGGAACCCATCCTCGACTCAAGTCCATTACATTCAGCGGTCAACCCCACAGACGCATTCATAAATTTTAACATGCTGTTGATTCAAAACGGGAATTTTCTCAAGTATAAATTAATATTATAATATATTAGCATATTGTGTATAAATAGGCATAGGTTAGGTTAGGTCAGGTGTTTAGGTTCTGTTGGCGATTATTTGTATTTGTAGTACGTGGGTGAAGCATTTACAGCGTTGTGATTCGAACAAAATTCGTCAGTGAAGCACTTGTTCCGGATATGTTCGAACGTCAGCAGTTGTGAGTCGTGTGTAAACCGCTTTTCATTCATAAACAGGGGGTTTGGCAGGTGCATAGAATCACTTTTGGATCTTTGTTTGGAGGACGGGCTGCAACCCGTCCTCGACTCAAGTCCATTACATCCAGCGGTCAACCCCACAGACGCATTCATAAATTTTAATATGCTGTGCATTCAAAACGGGAATTTTCTCAAGTATAAATTAATACTATAATATATTAGCATATTGTGCATATATAGGCATAGGATAGGTTAGGTTAGGTGTTTAGGTTCTGTTGGCGATTATTTGTATTTGTAGTACGTGGGTGAAGCATTTATAGCGTTGTGATTCGAACAAAATTCGTCAGTGAAGCACTTGTTCCGGATATGTTCGAACGTCAGCAGTTGTGAGTCGTGTGCAAATCGTTTTTCATTCATAAACAGGGGGTTTGGCGGGTGCATGTACTAAGGGGTAATGAGAGCACTGGGGTCATTTGCAACAGTAAGTGCTGTGCAGTATTCTAATACTTGGAAATTAGAGTACTTGCCGTGTGTGTTATTGCAAAGGGGTTGTTATTTGATAGTGATTGTTGCTAGTGTTGAGCATGACCGTATGTGATTGTAGTTCAGTAAAGTCATTGTGGGGCAGTGTTCTAGAAGGTTCATGTCCTGTATGTTATTTTACTAGGTTCTGCAGTATTGTCATTGCAACCGGATTGTAACGTAAATCACTGTGATTTGCTAGTGTGATTTGTCATTGTCGTGGGTGAACTTGGCTGTAGACGAGTACTTGGGTTTTATATTCTCCTCTTTATCTGGTAAGACATCGAAGTCCAGTATTCAGTGAGGTGATTGCGAGGCAATTAATATAACGTAACCAAGGGAACGCCCATTGCTTTAAGAGAATTTGTTCTTTGACAATTTGAGTAATGTAGAATACGTTTGGGTTAATTTACATTCCTGCCAAGCAGCTACGGTAGTTTAAAAGAGTCTAGCCATCAGCCAGATAAGAACTAGAGTATCGTCCGTGGGACGGAGTGTTAACGTAAGGATTAATTTGAGGAAGGGTTGCTGGAGTGCCAGTGAACCCATTAGTCATTGTTGTCATTGAAAGGCTACTGATTTGATTGCATTGCAACCGCCATTGCAGGTGTAGTACTGTACTGAGGCGTAGAACAGTTAGGAGGTTACTGGAGACGTGTTTCAGAACCCACTGTGTCATTTGTTGTAATTGTGATTATAGATCTGTTAGTTACTGTTTCTTGTTGATTCCTCTGTGGTCACGCTTATGTTCGAGTTAGTTCATTATGCAGTCCAAGGGGCTGGTGTCTAGCTTTCGTTGATAGTGTCACAGGAAGGATTTCGAGTAACGTCATAGATATTTCTTTTGTTTTGTTGTAGTAGTTAGTACTTTATTGAATAAACTAAGTTGTTATGGTTAACACTGTCTTCTCGTAACACCCCACACATTATTATTGTCCTGCAAGTGTTCTGACACACTCGACTAATCAAATTGAGACTGATTCTGAGTTTAGGACTAAATATACGGCAACACACAACAATAAATTATTGTTGTGAGAGCCCAGGACTTAGTCGTTAGATTCGCTTCGGCGAATAGCGAAGGTCAACGGCCTAGTGGAGGGGATTTCAATTTTCATTGGGGTCTCGGCGTTTGCTCGCGCCTAGTCAATTGTTCATACATGGTCCCAAAGTGAGGAATGAGCTGCTTACTACACTGGTGTGTTAGCTAAGCAAGTCCTTACTCAGGCGACCTAATTGAATATCACGACAGGAATAAAGGTTAAAGAATAAAGAAAACTCTTAGAAATTTTCCGAGCTCAATTCCTTATACCAATTTCATTTATTTCCACTCATAAACTCTCCCAACACGCACACTGTACAGACAAATACGTCTCGTGTAAGACCACAGTGAACATACGATCACGGCTCGTGTACGACCACACTATACAGACGATCACGTCTCGTTTACGACTGCGTTGTACAGACGAGTACGTCTCGTGAACGACCTCACTGTACAGACGAATACGTCTCGTGAACGACCACACTGTACAGACGATCACGTCTCGTGTACGACCACATTTTTACAGACGGTCACGTCTCGTGTACGACCTCACTGTACAGACGAATACGTCTCGTGTACGACCTCACTGTACAGACGAATACGTCTCGTGAACGACCTCACTGTACAGACGAATACGTCTCGTGAACGACCACACTGTACAGACGATCACGTCTCGTGTACGACCTCACTGTACAGACGAATACGTCTCGTGAACGACCTCACCGTACAGGCGAATACTTCTTGTGAAAGACCACAGTGTACAACCGATCACGTCTCTTGTACGACGACACTGTACAGACGATCACGTCTCGTGTACGACCATACTGTACAGACGATCACGTCTCGTTTACGACTACGCTGTACAGACGAATACGTCTCGTGAACGACCTCACTGTACAGACGAATACGTCTCGTGAACGACCTCACTGTACAGACGAATACGTCTCGTGAACGACCAAAGTGTACAGACGATCACGTCTCGTGTACGACTACACTGTACAGTCGATCACGTCTCGTGCTCAACCACACTGTATAGACAAGTACGACTCCTGAACAACCACACTATTCAGACGATCGCGTCTCGTGTACGACGACACTGTACAGACGATCACGTCTCGTGTACGACCATACTATACAGGTGATCACGTCTCGTTTACCAGCACACTGTACGGACGAATACGTCTCATGTAAGACCACACTGTACAGACGATTACGTCACGTGTACGTCCACACTGTACAGACGATCACGTGTCGTGTACGACCACACTGTACAGACGATCAAGTCAGTTGCACCAGCACTCTGTACCTACAATCACGTCTCTTGTACGACTACATTGTAAAAGACGATCACGTCTCGTGTACGACCACATTGTAAAAGACGATCACGTCTCGTGTACGACCACACTGCACGAACGATCACGTCTCGTGTACGACCACAGAGTACAGACGATCACGTCGCATATAAGACCACACTGTACAGACGGTCACGTTCCGTGTACGACCTCACTGTACAGACGAATACGTCTCGTGGACGACCACATTGTACAGACTATCACGTCTCGTGTACGACCATACTATACAAACGATCACGTCTCGTTTACGACCAAACGGTACAGACGGCCACGTCTCGTGTACGACCCCTTTTAACAGACGGTCACGTCTCGTGTACGACTACATAGTGCAACCGATCACGTCTCGTGTACGACCACACTGTACAGACGAATACGTATCGTGTACGACCACACTGTACAGACGATCACGTCTCGTGTACGTCTCCACTGAACAGAAGATCACGTTTCCTGAACGACCACACTGTACAGACAGTCGCGTCATATTCACGACCAAACTGTACAGACGATCAAGTCTCGTGCACCACAACTCTGTACAGATAATCACGTCTCTTGTACGACCACACTGTAAAAGACGTTCACATCTCGTGTACGACTACATTGTACAGACATTCACGTCTCATGTACGACCATTCTGCACAGACGAACACATCTCGGGTACGACTACAGTTTTACAGACGGACATGTCTTGTGTACGACTACAGTGTACAGACGATCACGTCACGTGTACGACTATACTGTACAGACGATCACGTCTCGTGAACAACCACACAATACAGACGATCACGTCTCGTGTACGAAAACTTTTTACAGACGGTCGCGTCTCGTGTACGACTACATAGTGCAGACGATCACGTCTATTGTACAATCACATTGTACAGACGATCACTTCTCACTCACGACCACACTGTTCAGACGATCACGTGTCGTGGACGACCACACTGTACAGACAATCACGTCTCGTGAACGACTATACTGTACACATAATCAAGTCTGGCGAACGACCACACTGTAAAGACAATCACGTCTCGTGAACGACCACATTCTACAGACTAGCACGTCTTGTGTAGGATCACTCTGTTCAGACGATCACGTCTCCTGTACGACCACACTGTATAGACGATGGTGTCTCGCGCACGACCACACTGTACAGACTATCACGTGTCGTGTACGACCACATTTTACAGACGATCACTTCTCGTGTACGAATACTGTGTACAGACGACCACGTGTTGTGCACTACCACACTGTACAGACGATCACATCTCGTGTATGACCATACTGTATACATAATCACGTCTAGTGTACGACCACACTGTAAAGACGATCACGTCTTGTGCACGACCACACTGTACAGACGGTCACTTCTCGTGTACGACCACACTGTATAGACGTTCACGTGTCGTGTACGACCACACTGTACAGACGATCACTTGTCGTGCACGACCACACTGCACAGATGGTCAAATCTCGTGTACGACCACACTGTATAGAGAGTCACGTATCGTGTACGACCACACTGTACAGACGATCTCGTGCCGTGCATGACCACACTGTATAGACGATCACGTCTCGTGTACGACCACACTGTACACACGGTCATTACTCTTGTACGACAACACTGTACAGACTTCACGTTTCGTGCACGACCACACGGTACAGACGATCACATCTCGTGTAAAAACACACTGTACAGACGATCACGTCTTGTGTACGAGCACACTGCACAGATGGTCAAATCTCGTGTACGAGCACACTGTACAGACGATCACGTCTTGTGTACGAGCACACTGTACAGACGATCACGTCTTGTGTACGAGCACACTGTACAGACGATCTCGTCTCGTATACGACCACTCGGATACTCGTCAGTCAACAACAGTAACCATATAGTGAGTCAGCTCTCTAATAACTTCATTTACCATAGAATGATTTACGTCTCTAACAACATTATTTACCATAGAGTGAGTCAGGTCTCTAACAACATCATTAACCAGTCAGGTAAGTCATTAAGTCAGGTCTCTAACAACATCATTAACCAGTCAGGTAAGTCATTAAGTCAGGTCTCTAACAACATCATTAACCAGTCAGGTAAGTCATTAAGTCAGGGCTCTAACAACATTCGAATAATTATTATCCCCACATTTGTCTGTAATTCTGACCCCGCATATTGGTAACTATACATATATCGGTAACCTCACATATTGGTAACTACACATTTTGGTAACGTCACATGTTAGTCTCAAATATTGTTAAACTCACATACTGATAATCTCATATATCGTTGAGTACCAGGAAGGGAAGAGAACTATCAGGGGAAAGCACCAAGCCATTACGACTATTTAGCAGTTGAGTACCAGGAGTGCCTCCAAAAACGTGAAAATTATTTTTCATTTTAATTTTCGTTTTCACGTTTTTTACCTCACATTTGCGATATGTCACGTATCTGAAGCTATCTTCAAGGCTCCACGTACCACGAGTCAGAGAATTGTTATTTCGATTAAAAAAAATTATATACGAAATGAATGCTTATCGCCTAACATGAATGAGGTTATATGAGAGATTTATCCGGTAATGAGCCTTCAAGGTCGACGGTTCATTATTGTTCACGATTCTATAGTCCCTGAAATTATTCTCACATTCTCCAACATGTCCCTGAAGAATAAATTTCTTCGTATTTCTCAGTCTGTATTTTCTAACCTCCCCGCTCTTACTTTCACCCTCTGTGAGAGGAGAGATTACCAGCTAGCTTTTATACTGTGTCTTGCAGGCCATCAGTTTGCACTCTGACACGAGTGCACTAGAGTGAACTCACTCAAGATTCTGTAATTCTGAAGCTAGCATTTTGTTGTTTGGTGTCTATGAGGAACATGGACCCCAGGGCTGTTCAGTAAGACTACGGAGGCCGCCGTAGCTTTTCTGTTAGAAGAGGTACAGCTATCACAGGCATCACGTGACTAGAAGAGGCCTACAGACTGGTGGTGGCACCATGCCGATTCCGCGCTATCCTCTGACTGGTTAATTCGTGGAACAGAGAAGATAAGCATGGCCCGCTCCTGCCTCGCCTTGGAAAATTATTCTGTCCGTATCGCTGCGTTTGTCAGACGTCTTTTCCCGCGGTTCAGCCAAACTGCTAGAAATACCGTCTAGAGGCAACATGTAGTAATTCATTTATCATCGTTCCATCACCGCGAGTCCGTCAAGCAGAATCCGGGATCGCGGCTAGAGGAATTATAATAATTAAGAGTGAATCATAGATGAAGATATAGTATATACCACGTGATCCCACAGGAGAAACGGGACTCCATTCTTAGATCCATGATCATCGTTGGTATCCATAGTCATCCGTCACTATATGATTATGATACTGAACTAGGTGGGAATAAGGAAAGGTTTCCCAGTGATTGTGAAATCCTCCTGACGTAATTTAGTGAATTTGGGCCACTTTGATGGACATAGGAAATTCCCGCCTAATCTGTGCCATCACCACCTCACTCCACCGCACTCTTGAGCAAGCATATCACGCTCGTGCGTGTGTGGGAATCTGCCCAACGAGTCCCTGTTATCAGCTGGGGTAGCCTGCAGTGCTCGCTCCGCTGTGTCATGGTGCTGTGCGCCGGGGAACGTTGGACTCATTATTATCATCTTATCAGTACCCAGTGTCACCACCGGTTCATACTCCACGTGCTCTTTCATAATCACGTGAGGAGGATGTTTGGTTGATCTTCAGTCAACTGCCGCATTCAGTGTCTGTATGTATGGGAGAGGTGTGCTTGGGAAGGTCGGTCTGATGTGAGTACTTATATTTATATTTTGCATAAAGTTTCATTGGTTAACGTTAAATCAACTTCCGGTTGGATGTTGTCCTAGAGCACCTGGTTATGGTGAAAGAACCGAGTCAAAGGAAACTCGCTGATGTTAATTAAGGGTAATTAACATCATCAAGTGAAGTGACAGTTTTGTTTGGCAAGCTGTCGTGAGTGACAGCATTGAGTAACGTAATTAGTTCACGATTAATTTTTCTGTCCGTTTGACAGTAATTAATGTAATTACTCACTGCGTGTTTAATTGGTCCGAGTGATCAGGTGATCAGAGTAATTTTGAATAACGAATTATTGTTTTGATTTGTTTGATTGTCTGATAGACAGGATCGTGATTAATGTAGAGTTCCTTTGTTGTTGATTAGCCGGTTGACAGTAAATTAACGTAATTAATCATTGAGACTAATTAGGGTAATTGATTAGACTGTTGTTTTGGTTATCGTCTTTAGAGACGTGTGTTAACGTAATTGATAGGGTTACTGGAGATTGTCTCATTGACCCGGCTTTTTGTGTTTACATTGTTTATTTGCATTTTGCTGCAATTGCTTGAATTGCAACTTGAGTCCTACGTGAGGACCCGTATTTGTTCAATTAGTTCATTATATCTGCCTAAAGCGGCACAGATTGGAAGCTATTGCTATACTGAGAATGGCAAATGAGATGGACTCCTTGCTAAAGTTACTGTCTGGATAGCTGTCTTTAAGTGTAATGGAAGTACATTAACGTAAGGTCAAGAGTGTTGTGCTTTGTATTTGTTTTAGTACTTTATGAATAAATTATTATTGTTGCCAGAAGATATGCATGTGAATTTATGTCAATAACATCCAATGTTATTGTCCCACCCATACTGCAACATATTGAACTGTTCTTGCAAACTTTAATGAAGTCCTGCATCTGGATTCGAACCCAATTCTTAGCTGAACACATAAAATTAAATTTAGTGTGAGAACTCATGAGCTACCCTAATCATTGCCCTAAGCATTTAAGAAGCTCAACAACCAACAACCAACCAACTGTTGAGCTCAACAGAAGCTCAAGGGTCCCAATTGTTTTAGAACCCTGGCGGTTGTTCCCGCCGTTTATTTAGGTTTGAAAGTATTAATCTGCACTGGCACGTGCTAGCATGTGCAGTCCCTTCTGACTGAGGACATTTATATTAGAGTCTAAACCCAAATAAATAAATTCTCACACCCTCTACATCTTACCTTCCCTCGCCTTCCTCGCAGACTGCCGTCTTGTCCTCTGGAACGACATGGAGTTCCCAATCAACAACGTAGGAAGCGGTTTCCCTGCCGGTACTCTGAACTACACCGTATCCATGCAGCAGTGTGTCAAGTACTCCTGCATCGGCGTGGTCTGCCTTGCCCTAAGTAAGTCGCCATGCACATCTCTTTTTCTCTTTTCTAAAATAACTGCTTTGACCATAGGATTGATAAAAATTAATTGTTTAGGGCCTTTCTTAATTTTAAACGTAAGAATAGTAAGTTAACTTTTGAGGACAGATTTATTACTATATTTTATTGAAAACCCACTTCTACTTGTTTAAAACACAGACTGAAATACAGCCTGTAAAAAAGAAACAAAACGACACACATAGAGCGTGAGAGGCACGAACATATAGACAGATATACACGACAGGAGAGAGAGAGAGAGAGAGAGAGAGAGAGAGAGAGAGAGAGAGAGAGAGAGAGAGAGAGAGAGAGAGAGAGAGAGAGAGAGAGAGAGAGAGAGAGAGAGAAAGAGACCTACATAGATACATACAGACAAAGATAGAAACAGAAAGATAGACAGAGACACAAAGGCAGAAATTTGAGACAGAAAATTTCCTTCTAGAAAAATAGAGTCAGAGAGATATATAGCGATAGACAGACGTACAGACATTTTGACAGATATAAAGAGACAGAGAATTAGACTGACAGACATTCAGACATTATGACAGACTTAAGGAGACAGAGTTAGAGTGACAGATAGAGATAGACAGATAGGCAGACATACACAATGAGAATGAAAGGCAGACATAGACACATATATATATATATATATATATATATATATATATATATATATATATATATATATATATATATATATATATATATATATATATATATATATATGCCGGCGGTGGGGTGGTTCAAATAGCCTCGGCTATCACCTCATTATGTCCGGTCGTGATGGTCAAGTGGATTAAGGCGTCTTGTACATACCAGTTGCGTTGCTCCTGGGAGTATGGGTTCAAGTCACTTCTGAGGTGTGAGTTTTCAGTTGCATATTGTCCTGGGGACCATTCAGGCTTGTTCGCATATATACATATATATATATATATATATATATATATATATATATATATATATATATATATATATATATATATATATATATATATATGACTGAAAACTCACACCCCAGAAGTGACTCAAACCCATACTCCCAGGAGCAACGCAACTGGTAACTACAGGGCGCCTTAATCCGCTTGACCATCACGGCCGGACAAAAGGAAGTGGTAGCCGAAGCTATTTGAACCACTTCCCCGCCGGCAACTCGGATGGTAATCTTGGGCATAGCATTTCACCAAATCACCTCATTCTTAGGGACACACGTGAGGAACACAAATGCGAACAAGCCTGAATGGTCCCCAGGACTATATGCGACTAAAAACTCACACCCCAGTCGCATATAGTCCTGGGGACCATTCAGGCTTGTTCGTATTTGTGTTCCTCACGTGTGCCCCAAAGAATGAGGTGATTTGGTGAAATGCTATGCCCAAGATTACCATCCGAGTTGCCGGCGAGGAAGTGGTACAAATAGCATCGGCTACCACTTCCTTTTGTCCGGACGTGATGATCAGCGGATTAAGGCGCCCTGTAGTTACCAGTTGCGTTGCTCCTGGGAGTATGGGTTCGAGTCACTTCTGGGGTGTGAGTTTTCAGTCACATATAGTCCTGGGGACCATTCAGGCTTGTTCGCATATATATATATATATATATATATATATATATATATATATATATATATATATATATATATATATATATATATATATATATATATGTCGTACCTAATAGCCAGAACGCACTTCTCTGCCTACTATGCAAGGCCCGATTTGCCTAATAAGCCAAGTTTTCATGAATTAATTCTTTTTCGACAACCTAACCTACCTAACCTAACCTAACCTATCTTTTTCGGCTACTTAACCTAACCTAACCTATAAAGATAGGTTAGGTTAGGTTAGGTAGGGTTGGTTAGGTTTGGTCATATATCTACGTTAATTTTACCTCCAATAAAAAAAAATTGACCTCATACATAATGAAATGGGCAGCTTTATCATTTCATAAGAAAAAAATTAGAGAAAATATATTAATTCAGGAAAACTTGGCTTATTAGGCAAATCGGGCCTTGCATAGTAGGCTGAGAAGTGCGTTCTGGCTACTAGGTACGACATATATATATATATATATATATATATATATATATATATATATATATATATATATATATATATATATATATATATATATATATATATATATATATGCGAACAAGCCTGAATGGTCCCAGGACTATATGCGACTGAAAACTCACACCCCGGAAGTGACTCGAACCCATACTCCCAGGAGCAACGCAACTGGTAACTACACGACGCCTTAATCCGCTTGACCGTCACGACCGGACATAAGGAAGTGATAGGCGAAGCTATTTGAACCACTTCCCCACCGGCACTCGGATGGTAATCTTGGGCATAGCATTTCATCAAATCACCTCATTCTTTGGGGCACATGTGAGGAACACAAATGCAAACAAGCCTGAATGGTCCCCAGGACTATATGCGACTGAAAACTCACCCCAGATCGTGATGGTCAAGTGGATTAAGGCGTCGTGTAGTTACCAATTGCGTTGCTCCTGGGAGTATGGGTTCGAGTCACTTTTGGGGTGTGAGTTTTCAGTCATATATATATATATATATATATATATATATATATATATTATTAAATATGACCGAAAAAGTAAGATTAATAATTCTAACACGAATTTTCTCAATCTTTCGTACATTTCTTTTCACTGTTGGAGGTAAATCAAAAATCAATTCTCCAAAATTCATTTTTATTTATAGTCTACTAATTTCTAGTCTCTAATTTTTGGAGAATTAATTTTTGATTTACCTCCAACAGTGAAAAGAAATGTACGAAAGATTGAGAAAATTCGTGTTAGAATTATTAATCTTACTTTTTCGGTCATATTTAATAATATATGTCTACAGGAAAGACTGCTACCAAAATATACTCATATATAAATATATATATATATATATATATATATATATATATATATATATATATATATATATATATATATATATATATATATATATATATATATTAGTATATTTTGGTAGCAGTCTTTCCTGTAGACATATATTATTAAATATGACCGAAAAAGTAAGATTAATAATTCTAACACGAATTTTCTCAATCTTTCGTACATTTCTTTTCACTGTTGGTGGTAATTCAAAAATCAATTCTCCAAAATTCATTTTTATTTCTAGTCTGACGCGACACTTGAGCGCGTTTCGTAAAACTTATTACATTTTCAAAGACTTTAGCTTACACATACACAACTGTAAGAAATCTGGACTCCACCTGCCAAAGATTATTGGGGAATATAAACCTGGATATGCGTATGGAAATGTCAAGGCACACAAGCCTGGAAACCCACTTCGGCCAATCATTAGCCAGATACCCACACCCACGTCCAGACTGGCGAAGCGACTCAACGGCCTGCTGACTCCTTATGTCCCTTGCGCCTTCAGCCTGAAGTCTCCAAAGGAATTTGTTGACTTACTGCGGGGCACACGGGCCACAGGGATAAGAGCCTCGTTGGACGTAGAATCCCTGTTTACCAACGTACCTGTGGACGAGACAATCGGGATGATAGCCGACAGAGTGTATCGTGATCCGGCCTGCACTCCTCTTGACATACCAGAGAACATTCTGAGGAAACTACTCCAAGCTTGTACTAAAGAGGCACCCTTCTTGAGCCCGGATGGGCACATGTATAAGCAAGTAGATGGGGTCGCCATGGGTTCCCTCCTTGGTGTCCTGTTTGCAATCTTCTACATGGGTACCATCGAGCAAAAAGTCTTAGTCGAAATGAACTTGAAACCGGCCATATACTGCAGGTATGTTGAAGACATTTTTACACAGGTACCTGATGTCAGACATCTGCAGGAGCTGAAGGAGGCATTTGAGCAGAGTTCCGTGCTGCGTTTCACTTACGAGATGGAAAAGGATGGGAAGCTGCCCTTTCTAGATGTAACAGTCATGGAAAAGAGCGGAGGTTTCCACACTGCAGTCTACACTAAGGAAACGAACATAGGAATGTGCCTAAATGCCAACAGCGACTGCCCAGACAGGTACAAGAGGAGTGTTGTTAATGCTTATGTCGACCGTGCTCTCAGCCACAGCTCAGAATGGAAGCAAGTCGACGAAGAACTCTGTAGGGTAAGGCAGGTCCTAGTCAACAACGGCTTCTCCAATGGTTTCGTCGAAGACATCATAAGAAGGAAAGTGAAACACCATGCAACCTATGAAGAGACAACCAACACAACACCTATACCCCCTATTAGACTATTTTACAAGAACTTCTTTTCCACCGCTCATAAAACGGAGGAAAGATTCCTGAAAGATATTGTTAATAGAAACGTTATCCCTACAGACAAAAATCAGAGGATACAACTGACGATTTACTATAAAACCAGAAAAACGGCCAGCCTACTCATGAGAAACTCTCCAGACACAAAGCAGAATGCTTTAAAAGAGACCAACGTCGTCTATGCCTTCAAATGCCCTCTTGGGGACTGTAAGCTCCAAAAAAAACAGTATATAGGCAAGACAACAACATCTCTTTCTAAGCGTTTAACGATGCATAAGCAACAGGGCTCCATTAAGGAACATATAATCTCTTCCCACAACCAAACCATCACCAGAGAAATCCTAGTAAACAACACAGAAATCATCGATAGATACAGCGATAGCAGGCGGCTTGACGTCTGCGAGGCTCTACACATCAAGAAGTCAACACCAGCAATCAACAGCCAATTAATGCACAACTATATTCTACCCACCTCAAGACTCCGCTCCAATATAGAAGCATCAAGAAATATGGACCAATAGGCTTTCTACAAATCACTTCCATTCAATACCCATTGTTTCGTGTTCTGTCTTGTGTTTAGGAATTTAATACCCCTATTAATACCACCTCACCCCATCCACCTCGCTAAAATGTAGATATAAACAAATCGAAGATGTGTAAGTTCTATTCAGTTGTGTATGTGTAAGCTAAAGTCTTTGAAAATGTAATAAGTTTTACGAAACGCGCTCAAGTGTCACGTCAGACTAGAAATAAAAATGAATTTTGGAGAATTGATTTTTGAATTACCACCAACAGTGAAAAGAAACGTACGAAAGATCGAGAAAATTCGTGTTAGAATTATTAATCTTACTTTTTCGGTCATATTTAATAATATATGTCTACAGGAAAGACTGCTACCAAAATATACTAATATATAAATATATATATATATATATATATATATATATATATATATATATATATATATATATATATATATATATATATATATATATATATATATATATATATATATATATATATAACTGAAAACTCACACCCCAGAAGTGACTCGAACCCATACTCCCAGGAGCCACGCAACTGGTATGTACAAGACGCCTTAATCCACTTGACCATCACGACCGGACAAAATGAGGTGATAGCCGAGGCTATTTGAACCACCCCACCGCCGGCACTCGGATAGTAATCTTGGGCATAGCATTTTACCAAATCACCTCATTCTTTGGGGCACACGTGAGGAACACAAATGCGAACAAGCCTGAATGGTCCCCAGGACAATATGCAACTGAAAACTCACACCCCAGAAGTGACTCGAACCCATACTCCCAGGAGCCACGCAACTGGTATGTACAAGACGCCTTAATCCACTTGACCATCACGACTGGACAAAATGAGGTGATAGCCGAGGCTATTTGAACCACCCCACCGCCGGCACTAGGATAGTAATCTTGGGCATAGCATTTTACCAAATCACCTCATTCTTTGGGGCACACGTGAGGAACACAAATGCGAACAAGCCTGAATGGTCCCCAGGACAATATGCAACTGAAAACTCACACCCCAGAAGTGACTCGAACCCATACTCCCAGGAGCCACGCAACTGGTATGTACAAGACGCCTTAATCCACTTGACCATCACGACCGGACAAAATGAGGTGATAGCCGAGGCTATTTGAACCACCCCACCGCCGGCACTCGGATAGTAATCTTGGGCATAGCATTTTACCAAATCACCTCATTCTTTGGGGCACACATGAGGAACACAAATGCGAACAAGCCTGAATGGTCCCCAGGACAATATGCAACTGAAAACTCACACCCCAGAAGTGACT
Source organism: Procambarus clarkii (assembly GCF_040958095.1). Classification (NCBI taxonomy): domain Eukaryota; kingdom Metazoa; phylum Arthropoda; class Malacostraca; order Decapoda; family Cambaridae; genus Procambarus; species Procambarus clarkii. The sequence goes on from NC_091179.1 coordinate 37,563,459, forward strand.
CGAACCCATACTCCCAGGAGCCACGCAACTGGTATGTACAAGACGCCTTAATCCACTTGACCATCACGACTGGACAAAATGAGGTGATAGCCGAGGCTATTTGAACCACCCCACCGCCGGCACTAGGATAGTAATCTTGGGCATAGCATTTTACCAAATCACCTCATTCTTTGGGGCACACGTGAGGAACACAAATGCGAACAAGCCTGAATGGTCCCCAGGACAATATGCAACTGAAAACTCACACCCCAGAAGTGACTCGAACCCATACTCCCAGGAGCCACGCAACTGGTATGTACAAGACGCCTTAATCCACTTGACCATCACGACTGGACAAAATGAGGTGATAGCCGAGGCTATTTGAACCACCCCACCGCCGGCACTAGGATAGTAATCTTGGGCATAGCATTTTACCAAATCACCTCATTCTTTGGGGCACACGTGAGGAACACAAATGCGAACAAGCCTGAATGGTCCCCAGGACAATATGCAACTGAAAACTCACACCCCAGAAGTGACTCGAACCCATACTCCCAGGAGCCACGCAACTGGTATGTACAAGACGCCTTAATCCACTTGACCATCACGACCGGACAAAATGAGGTGATAGCCGAGGCTATTTGAACCACCCCACCGCCGGCACTCGGATAGTAATCTTGGGCATAGCATTTTACCAAATCACCTCATTCTTTGGGGCACACGTGAGGAACACAAATGCGAACAAGCCTGAATGGTCCCCAGGACAATATGCAACTGAAAACTCACACCCCAGAAGTGACTCGAACCCATACTCCCAGGAGCCACGCAACTGGTATGTACAAGACGCCTTAATCCACTTGACCATCACGACTGGACAAAATGAGGTGATAGCCGAGGCTATTTGAACCACCCCACCGCCGGCACTAGGATAGTAATCTTGGGCATAGCATTTTACCAAATCACCTCATTCTTTGGGGCACACGTGAGGAACACAAATGCGAACAAGCCTGAATGGTCCCCAGGACAATATGCAACTGAAAACTCACACCCCAGAAGTGACTCGAACCCATACTCCCAGGAGCCACGCAACTGGTATGTACAAGACGCCTTAATCCACTTGACCATCACGACCGGACAAAATGAGGTGATAGCCGAGGCTATTTGAACCACCCCACCGCCGGCACTCGGATAGTAATCTTGGGCATAGCATTTTACCAAATCACCTCATTCTTTGGGGCACACGTGAGGAACACAAATGCGAACAAGCCTGAATGGTCCCCAGGACAATATGCAACTGAAAACTCACACCCCAGAAGTGACTCGAACCCATACTCCCAGGAGCCACGCAACTGGTATGTACAAGACGCCTTAATCCACTTGACCATCACGACTGGACAAAATGAGGTGATAGCCGAGGCTATTTGAACCACCCCACCGCCGGCACTAGGATAGTAATCTTGGGCATAGCATTTTACCAAATCACCTCATTCTTTGGGGCACACGTGAGGAACACAAATGCGAACAAGCCTGAATGGTCCCCAGGACAATATGCAACTGAAAACTCACACCCCAGAAGTGACTCGAACCCATACTCCCAGGAGCCACGCAACTGGTATGTACAAGACGCCTTAATCCACTTGACCATCACGACCGGACAAACGTGTGCCCCAAAGAATGAGGTGATTTGGTAAAATGCTATGCCCAAGATTACTATCCGAGTGCCGGCGGTGGGGTGGTTCAAATAGCCTCGGCTATCACCTCATTTTGTCCGGTCGTGATGGTCAAGTGGATTAAGGCGTCTTGTACATACCAGTTGCGTGGCTCCTGGGAGTATGGGTTCGAGTCACTTCTGGGGTGTGAGTTTTCAGTTGCATATTGTCCTGGGGACCATTCAGGCTTGTTCGCATTTGTGTTCCTCACGTGTGCCCCAAAGAATGAGGTGATTTGGTAAAATGCTATGCCCATGATTACTATCTGAGTGCCGGCGGTGGGGTGGTTCAAATAGCCTCGGCTATCACCTCATTTTGTCCGGTCGTGATGGTCAAGTGGATTAAGGCGTCTTGTACATACCAGTTGCGTGGCTCCTGGGAGTATGGGTTCGAGTCACTTCTGGGGTGTGAGTTTTCAGTTGCATATTGTCCTGGGGACCATTCAGGCTTGTTCGTATATATATATATATATATATATATATATATATATATATATATATATATATATATATATATATATATATATATATATATAGACATATGCTGTACCTAATAGCCAGAACGTCTTACTCGGCCTACTATGCAAGGCCCAATTTGCCTAATAAGCCAAGTTTTCCTGAATTTATATATTTTTCTCATTTTTTCCTTATGAAATGATAAATCTGTCCCTTTCATTATGTATAAGTTAATTTGTTTAAATTTGAGTTAAAACAAACTTAGATATATGACCGAACCTAACCAACCCTACCTAACCTATCCAAACCGAACCTAAACTAACACAACTTAGTCAATAACTTATGTTCCTAATATAATATAATAATAATATTTTAAATAAACTAATTGGAAACAATTTATTGAAAATAAGGAAAATTATTCAGCCTATTAGGCAAATCGAGCCTTGCATAGTAGGCCAAGAAGTACGTTCTGGCTACTAGATACGACATATGTTTATACATGTCGTACCTAAGATACAAAGATGCCCCCTAAGATATAAAGCCAGTGTTATCAATGCTTATATTCGTCGAGCGCTTACGCATTGCTCCGAATGGAGCAACGTGAGTAGAGAGTTTGAAAGAATAACTCGGGTATTGGTGAACAATGGATATAGCAACACGGAAATAAACCCTGCCATAAGATGACACCTGGATCGATGGTGCAATCCTGAACCTAGAACAGAAACCACAACACCTCTAATAAAATTATATTGCAAATCAACTATGCACAGTGAACATAAAAAAGAAGAAAGAATAATGAAGCAAATAATCCATAAAGGAGTAAAAAGCACTACCTCCTAAACAAAACACAGACCTGATCATATTCTATAAAACAAAGATGACTACCGACCTCCTTATTAAAAACAACCCGAATCCGACAGAGAATCCTTTACAGCAGTCAAATGTTGTATACATATACACCTGCCCCTACGAAGGATGTAACTTTCAATCTAAGTACATAGGTATGATATCGACTAAGCTGACGAGGCGTTTGACCTGTCATCTTCAATCCGGTGGCCCCCAGAAATCACACGAGACAAGCCCATGACATCACCGTAAGAAGAGAAATACTGAATAACAACACTTGTATAATAGACAAAACCCAAGATGTAAGAAGATTACAAATTCTTGACGCAATCCACATAAAAATAGAACCTACCATGAATACCCATATTACGGAACTATTTACTCTACCCACCATGAGAGTAAGACCAAGACTGGAACATAACGATACCAACACAGAAGACACTGCTCAACATAATAGTCCTATTACACCTGATTAATCTTTGTATTGTGCTTCGTCCCCCTTTTCCCCTTGCCCTTTCCTTTATTCTACTTGTTTTTTCACCTGACTCCGTACTGGTATATATGTAACGCGATTTGTATTTTCTTTTGGGGAGACATCTCCCATCACGCAGGGTGCAGTCGCACCTCCACAGATCTCTAGTATCAGCTCTTGGTATTGGTAATGGCATAAAAGGGCCACCACTTACGGGCTATTCATGCCCGTGCCACCTTTTGGGTGGCTTAATCTTCATCAATCAATTAATATTTTCTTATCACTTGAGAATGAACCATGTAGGTTCGAAACGTTATGCAGTTATATAATAAGTGTAATACATTTTATAGTTATTTACTTTTTCTTTCCCCTCGAAAACGAACATGAATTTTTGAGAACTCCTCTTCCAACTAAACCCTAATGCAAGAATACTAGTTAGAGGGATAGAAGCCCTAAACCAGAAATAGTTCATACAGAATATGCTGTCATATTCAATTAGACATATATATATATATATATATATATATATATATATATATATATATATATATATATATATATATATATCTATATATATAATATATATATATATATATATATATATATATATATATATATATATATATATATATATATATATATATTTCAGTTGCATATAGTCCTGAAGACCATTCAGGCTTGTTCGCATTTGTGTTCCTCACGGGTGCCCAAAGAATGAGGTGATTTGATAAAATACCATGCCCAAGATTACCAACCGAGTGCCAGCGGGGGGAGGGAAATAGCCTTGGCTGCCATCCTCTTTTGTCCAGTTGTGTTGGTCAAGCGGTTAAGGGATCCTGTATGCCAGCAGAGTGCTCCTGGCAGTATGGGTTCGAGTCACTTCTGGGGTGTGAGTTTTCAGCTGCATATAGTCCTGGGGACCATTCAGGCTTGTTCGCATTTGTGTTCCTCGCATGTGCCCCAAAGAATGAGGTGATTTGATAAAATACCATGCCCAAGATTACCAACCGAGTGCCGGCGGGGAGATGGAAATAGCCTTGGCTGCCATCCTCTTTTTGTCCAGTCGTGTTGGTCGAGCGGTTATGGGATCCTGTACGCCAGCAGAGTGCTCCTGGCAGTATGGGTTCCAGTCACATCTGGGGTGTGAGTTTTCAGTTGCATATAGTCCTGGAGACCATTCAGGCTTGTTCGCATTTATGTTCCACACGTGTGTCCAAAAGAATGAGGTGATTTGATAAAATACCATGCCCAAGATTACCAACCAAGTACCGGCGGGGGGATGGAAATAGCCTAGGCTACCATCCTCTTTTGTCCGGTCGTGTTGGTCGAGTTGTTAAGGGATCCTGTACGTCAGCAGAGTGCTCCTGGCAGTATAGGTTCTAGTCACTTCTGGGGTGTGAGTTTTCAGTTGCATATAGTCCTGGGGACCATTCAGGCTTGTTCGCATTTGTGTTCCTCGCATGTGCCCCAAAGAATGAGGTGATTTGATAAAATACCATGTCGTGACGCTGAACCCTGGTTCATTCCGAACACAGCGATTACACAACACATAACACCTTGCCTCAGCAACCGTTACTACCACCTATACTCCTACACACACCAGACCCTTGAGGCGTACCACTCGGTTTGTACTGGAACACAATGAATGAACATATGGAAGGTATTTAAAGGCCGTCGGGTTTTGTCATTTAATTACAAAGAATAGACTCTGACAAATAATACTATATTAATTAACATACTCTATTAGGTCAATACCCTTCCAATACCCGTAGACCACTTGACCTCCGCGATCACCACCCACACTCGTAACTTCCGCCTAAGTCCCTAATACGGAATGATTACTACAACGCTCCACACCCGGTTAGTCTTTCGTTCAATACTCACATACTGCAGACTTAACTTCGTCACTAAGATCACATCAGGTTCTCGCATAGCTGTCTGCTACACTTCGCTGCTGCTGCAAACGGGGATCCAAAGAACTTGCTAGTTCAACTCCCACAATCAGACTGACTCTAGCCAACCATGGCCTCAAACATTTCACCACTCCTCTCAAGGAAGGTATAATCCGATTAACCTTATCCTTAGAGCGGTAACCTTGATCCTAGAAGCCTGGAAAGAATAATTCCTCTTTCCAGGAATTATTAATTTGGCTAAACAGCTTCGGTCTTAATCCATTGACCTTTCTTAGATATGTGATCCATAGTCTGTCTACTTACATATACTTCCAATCATCATTCGTTAAGTGTTGTAGTAATGATCCTCTAGCTAATAATTCCTACTAACTTGTGGTTTACAACACCACTCCCCTCCTTAAACACGCATGTGTCCCCATATGCATCATTGCAATGGTTCCATTAGTGCAAGGACCTGGAGGATGCACCCACCATATGTGTACAACTAAAAATTCCCCCAATAAGTTCATCATACACACGATGAAATAAATTAAAATTTTCCCCGACATGACTCACAACACTTCTCCAACATATACATTATATTCACATCATAGCACAGGTAAAATAGTCTGTAATAATTTGTCCCATCTCCAACAATGCACATATACCTAAACTGCTGACATATAATTACATACAACCATTACCATAAAATTACATGGACCAGAATGCTGGCACTAAAACAGAAATGACACTAGTCATTAATATATACACAACACATATATATCTAAGGTTCTTCATCCTTAGTAACAAATTAATAACAATTTAACATCTTGCCCTGTACTGTTGACATAAGGGCTTACAATGATCACACAATGTTTCACTGGCCTCCTCCACAATTGGCAGCATCACTTCTCTTGTCTTCGTGTCTCATGGTTGCTAGGTCATAGATCCTCCATGACCCAGACAAAACCCAGGCTGTCCAGCCTGGTGAATGTTGTCAATGTCCCATCGTTGCTCTGAGCTAACGTGATCCTGGCCTCCAGAGCAACGGAGATTCCTACCCCAGGGTCATGTTCCCTTGGGTCTGTGCTGACGTCTCGTTCCAGGGCACCAATCCCAGTACGCTGTAGATCCCTCACAGCTCTCTGGTCTAGGCCCATCCGCCCAGAGTGTGTCCACCAGTATTCACACCTTCCCGATCGCTGTACCTGCAAAATATTCCCTCGGAGCCCCCTGGCTCGATCCCATTATTACATAACCCCCTCGGCTCCTTACTCTCTCCCCGTATATAGCCTGAGCGCAGCTGCAAAACCATTGCAGCTGGCCCTTATCCCTGCTTTGATGTCAGGGGGCGAATTTCGCCTATAACATCACGTTGGCTTCACTTCCTCCCCCTTTTTTTTCTAGAATAACTGGGTGTAGCCTCATAGCTTCCCTTCTACTCTACCTGAAGCTCTGTGACATGATCCCGGGGGACCTTCTCAAGCCTAACACTTAGTAATGGTGCCGATGAGGTAATATACAGTATATACATACACATACATTATCACAATAAATACCTCATTAAAATAATTTCACAACTAATGTCACTAAAGCATCATACTGCCACTGGCTCGCTTCTAGCGAGATTCCTGTAACAACTTAATTAATGAGAAATTAGTATATCTATTTGGCTCGCCCACTGCAACCACCAACACCTGAAATTTTGAAATTCTACATTATAATCTTATCCATAACACTTACCCACTCAGACACACCATCACCTCTGGTCAACCCAACCACTGATAACCTCATTATAACCCCGCGTCTCTCAACAGCCAGGCTCTGCGTCCTGACGCACCTGACCTCATTACACCGATACTCACCGTACCCACCACCACCTATCGCTGCGCCAGAAACATCCGCATACACCAGAAACGGTTTGCTAAAATCTGGGTGCGCCAAGATACTGCGAGAGCTGACAGCAGCCCTCAGTACCTGGAACGCCTGCTGTTGTTCCTTCCCCCACACGAATTCTGCAAGTCCACTGATCTGATGTAATGGTCTTGCAATTTTTGAAAAATCTTTAATCAATCGCCGATAATAGCTAACCAACCCCAGGAAAGATTTGCACTCTTTCTTGTTCCGTGGAACTGGGAACTCTTGAATATCCCTGGTTTTATCTGGCAATGGACTGATACCCATCCGGCCCACTGTATGACCCAGGAATGTTACCGATTCTCCAAAAAAACTGCATTTTTCGAAATTCACTTTGAGGTTGTGTGACCTCAGCCTTAGCAAGAGTTTCCTCAAATTATGCATGTGCTCCTCTAATGACTTTCCCAGCACGATTACGTCATCGAGGTACAGCAACGCTGTGGGACCTATCAACCCCGATAATACACTCATCATTAGCCTACTGAACACAGCAGGTGCTGACTTCAACCCGAAAGGAAGTCGTTTATATTGCCAGAGCTCGTTGCACGCACTAAACGCTGTGATTTCCTTCGACTCTTCCTCCAGCGGTATCTGGTGATACCCACTGAGTAGGTCTAATGTGGTAAAATATTGTGTACCCTTCAAGTGTGTCAATGTGTCCTGTATGTTAGGTAATGGGTATGCTTCGTCTTTCGTCAGCTTGTTTATTCTGCGGAAATCTACGCATAACCTCACTCCCCCATTCTTTTTCCTGACTACTACGAGAGGGCTGTGCCACGGTGAACTGGATGGTTCAATGATATCATGATCTCTTAGCTGGCTTATCTCCTCTTTCACCTCCCTCTGGTGTGCCACTGGTATGCTATATGCTCTCGTATATACTGGATGTGCGCCCTCTATGTCAATCCTATGTGCTCCTTGAGTAATGCACCCTGGGGGTTCTCCTCTCAACGCAAAAACATCCGGGAACTCCCTGACTAAGCCCCTTAAGGCTTCCTTAACCTCCCTTTCCATGGACATCCTATCCACTATTCCCATTAATTTATCCATTCTATCCATTCTATCCTCGTCGCCCTCACTCTGACTTACTGACATTGCTGCAATAATCTCCTCCACAGGGTGCGCCCACGCTACCTGTGCATGCTTACTCAAGGTGACTGGCCACCGAGAGGGATTAAAAACCCTCAACCGAATTACCCCTTCATTTATGTCTTCAATAGTCTCCATTATCACCAACCCTGCTGGATTATCCAATGGCTCAATTTGCACAACGTCTACTCCCTTGGCTTTACATGCCATTTTAATCACTAAGGATGCTTCTCCCGGAATGGTGACATCCTTGGGTACCGTGACTGCCCACTGTATATTCTGGTCCCCAGCCGAGTTACCACAGTTACCCCTCACTACTGCTACTCCTTCTCTACTCCTCACCTTGTTAACGTCTACCGCTTGACCCCACATACCAATTTATTTCCCCTTGCGCTGAACGCTATGGTACATGAGTATTTTTCGAGGAAATCAATTCCCAAGATAATGTTGGTATGTTTCAGCCCTATATCCTGTATTACTACAAGACTATGTTTAAACCATCTATCTTCTAGCTGGAAATCCACAGTTGTCTCTCCCAACACCCGCAACGCATTATCCCCCACCGCCGTTAATCTCCTGTTGTTAGGTACCAGCCTGACGTCTGATCTTAACACGCTACGACTCATGATGGACACGGAAGCACCGGTGTCAACCAAGGCTGTATAGATAGTGCCCTTTAACCGTAAATGCACCTTTATGGGATGACCCGACCCGACGGTACATAACCACTGTCCGCCACCCCCTACTGTACACACTGGGTAATTAGGCGGAACAAAAAGCTTACACTGCCAGGCCAAGTGACTACCGTCACCTCATAGCTTACACACTTTTGTCTGCTTAGGTCGTCCTGGCTCATGTTTACCTGCAGTGTACCCCGTTCCCCGGGGATACCCTCTACCGGTACCCTGGTTCTGGTGGTACATTCCTGTTGCTCCCTGAGCAGGCGTGTATCGTGGTGGAGCAGGAGTAAACCTGCCTCCACGTGCCCCTTGATTATAGCTTCCTCGCTGCTCAGGAGTACCCTGATGGGGTCCCCACGACACCCCACTCGTATTGTGTCCCTGGAACACCCTTGGCTCCCAGCCCTTATTATTGTTACGTCGAGGAGCACCTCGCCCCTTGCCCTTGGAATGTGTGACCCCCGCCGCGGGTCCATCCTCCACTGGCTGAGCTACTGGGGCCCAGAGCTGAGCCTGTCTCTCTTGCGTGTCTGCAAGATTTGCCTGTTCCTTAAGGGACACTTCCTTGAAAATGTCATCCTCTGTCAGTTTATGTGTCGGGCTATTCTCCGCCCAAAACACTGCATGTTTCACCGCTTCCTTAAAAGACTTAGCTTCCCTGCAGTGTAACGCACTTTCCCGCGGTAATGCACCGAAAAAAACACTCCGTTGCATAGAATCTCTTACTACCCCCGTGAACTGCGTTTCCGTCCGCTCAATCATATCACCCAAGAGTCTTATTCTATGGCCAAACGCCCTTAATTGTTCCCCTGGTTCTCGTTTAAGTGCAGCTAACTGAGCCTTTAGTTCTACTGCATCGTGCTGCACATCGTAATGATCTATCAGTTCCTGCTTAAACTCGCTATAACTATTTATTTCTCTAATTTCCGCCGAGTTGAGCAGGGTCTTTGCTTCCCCTTTCACCTTGGAATATGCCAATGCAATCTTTGCCTGATCCGACCATGACCCCACACTAGTCGCCTTCTCTAGAGCAAAAAAAAATGTTCTAATATCCGTCAGTAACTGACCTTTCGGATCCCGTTTGGCGCCCCAAAACGTGGGTATGTCTCCATATACCTTAGGTCCTGCATTAGTCGTCTAATGCGTGCTCAACACATTTTTCAACCACTGTGCAACCTGCCCAATTGTCTCTGACGCTGCCGCCTGCGCCGTAAGCAACGCCGCCGTGTTATCACCACTCACCCTGACGCCACTGGCGCCACTGGCGCCCCTATTACTACCCGTACCCGTCATGGCTACTCGCCCCTTATGTGCTCGTGTATGAACCAGCTTGACGCTTTACCGTACAGTAACCTTAATTGGCCTTATTCCTTTAATCTCACTAGAATCACTTATAATTTTAAGCCACCATTAACATCGTCACTTATCAGTTCCCCACACTACTGTTTCCACCCCTTAGGAGACCTTTCCCTGCAGCACAACGTGGCCACTCCACTTGGCCACACACCTTGGCCCCACACCCCACTATGGCCACTCACTGGCCCACACACCTTCCCTTCCTCACTCCAATATCCACCGTCCTGAACACAACCCGACGTCTACCAATTCCCGAACATTCCCTCACCAACTAAACCAGTAACACACTTCCTTCATCTCTCAAAGTGTTCCAAAACCTGTTTGCGCTGCCACCAAATATGTCGTGACGCTGAACCCCGGTTCATTCCGAACACAGCGATTACACAACACATAACACCTTGCCTCAGCAACCGTTACTACCACCGTGTACTCTTACACACACCAGACCCTTGAGGCGTACCACTAGGTTTGTACTGGAACACAATGAATGAACATATGGAAGATATTTAAAGGCCGTCGGGTTTTGTCATTTAATTACAAAGAATAGACTCTGACAAATAATACTATATTAATTAACATACTCTATTAGGTCAATACCCTTCCAATACCCATAGACCACTTGACCTCCGCGATCACCACCCACACTCGTAACTTCCGCCTAAGTCCCTAATATGGAATGATTACTACAACGCTCCACACCCGGTTAGTCTTTCATTCAATACTCACATACTGCAGACTTAACTTCGTCACTAAGATCACATCAGGTTCTCGCATAGCTGTCTGCTACACTTCGCTGCTGCCGCAAACGGGGAGCCAAAGGACTTGCTAGTTCAACTCCCACAATCAGACTGACTCTAGCCAACCATGGCCTCAAACATTTCACCACTCCTCTCAAGGAAGGTATAATCCGATTAACCTTATCCCTAGAGCGGTAACCTTGATCCTAGAAGCCTGACGAAGAATAATTCCTCTTTCCAGGAATTATTAATTTGGCTAAACAGCTTCGGTCTTAATCCATTGACCTTTCTTAGATATGTGATCCATAGTCTGTCTACTTACATGTACTTCCAATCATCATTCGTTAAGTGTTGTAGTAATGATCCTCTAGCTAATAATTCCTACTAACTTGTGGATTACAACAACCATGCCCAAGATTACCAACCGAGTGCAGGCGGGGGTATGTAAATAGCCTTGGCTACCATCCTCTTTTGCGGTTAAGGGATCATGTACGCCAGCAGAGTGCTCCTGGTAGTAAGGGTTCGAGTCACTTCTGGGGTGTGAGTTTTCAGTTATATATAAATATATATATATATATATATATATATATATATATATATATATATATATATATATATATATATATATATATATATATCAAAACATCAAACAAATGCTGAACCCGGTGCTTGGAGATGTCGCAAAGGACCTTCTGTTGGAATTTACCAGATTTTCCAACATGTGTTTGGCTGTCTGCATCCCTGAGGACATCAGACCTCTCTTTTCTGGAGCAGAACTCTGTGTTCTAAAGAAGAAGGATAGAGGAGTCACGCGCATTGCTGTTGGCAACACTCTCCGACGCCTTGTAGCTAAGGCTGCAGTGCAATCTATCATCTAGGAAGCAGCCACCTTGCTGAAACCTAATCAGTTCGGGTTTGGGATCCCCCCTAGGTGGTGAAGCTGCAGCACACGCAGCACGGGCTTACATTGCTGATCTCCCGGCATAGAAGGCACTAATAAAGCTTGACTTTAAAAATGTCTTCAATCAAGTCAAAAGAGACGCTGTCCTCAGGGCTGTACACAACCATTTCCGTCCCCTTTACCCATTCATCCGGTCGTGCTACAGTGGGGACTCCAAGCTTCTTTTTGGGGAGCATGAAATAGAAATAGGTGTTCAACAAGGTAATCCCTTAGTCCCCGTAATTTTCTGCTTAGCTATCAAAGAGGTCACTGATAGTCTGACAAGCGAGCTAAACATCTAGTACGTGGACGAAGGCACTCTCGCCGGCACCGCAGATACAATTTTGGAGGATATAAGGAAAATCAAGGAGCTGCCTTGGGTATCATTCTCAATGCATCCAAATGTGAATTAGTCTCCCGCAACCCATCCATCACTGGCCAAATAAAAAAATGATCTTCCAGACATTCTCGTTGTCGAGCCACCTGACTGCACCCTCCTGGGTGCCCCCATTGGCCCACAAACAATCGAGGAGGTCCTGAATGCAAAAATCTAAAGAGAATGCTGGACAGGATTGACAAGATTGATGCCCATGATGCTCTCTTCCTCCTCACAAGAGGCCTATCTCTCCCTAAGTTGACAATACTTTCTGAGGTGTTCTCCATCCCACAACAACACCAAATTAAATGTGTATGACACCCTTCTGAGGTCCATGCTGGTGAAACTCAACCTGCCATTGGACGACTTTCAGTGGGAGCCAGCAACCCTCCCTGTAAGACTCGGCGGTCTTGGTGTCCGCACAGCCTCCTAGATTGCTCTACCAGCCTTCCTTTCCTCCTCCCATGCATCGCACAACCTCGTAAGAGATATCCTAACTGAAATACTGAGTGATTCAGCCGGAACACACGATCCTACTTTTACTGAATGCTCAAATCAGTGGGATGCTCTTGCACCCTCAGCACCCATTATAGAGCCAACATAAACACATAAACAGTCCAGTTGGGACCACCCACTAGTGGAAAAATTAGCTGATGCCATGCTCAGTACCATGCTCGGGCTGATTCGGTAGAAAGGTTGACGAATCGGCCGGGTGTCAGGGAGTAGCTGGATGTCGTGCTGAACCAATTAACACTCTTGTGGATCATCGCTGAACAACTTCTGATGTTCCTTGAAGATTCTGATAAGAGGAGCACTATTACTGTCCTGTAAATAGGTATGAAGATCAATAAGGATTTCCGAGTTGGAAGGCACTGACTCTATGTTAGTGCTTTCGGGAGGAGAAGAAGGGACGGTCTCACTGTGGAGGTATGGACCTTTAAATGTGGATAATGATACCAATGCAGTGGGGGAGTACCTTGATACTGCTTCAGGAGGTTGACGTGGCACAACTGGATCTTCCGCCGCCTATCTGGAGTCTCAAGAACGTAGTTGTGGTTGTTTCTGCACTCCTTGATGCGGTAAGGTCCTGAAAACTTATTTTGCAATGGAGAACCTGGGATAAGAAAATATGCCAACACGAAGTCTCCTGGTTTAAATTTCCTTAGTTTGCATCGTTGGTCAAAATGAGTCTTCATCCTCTCCTGAGCTTTCAATAGATTGTCATTAGCAAATTTACGTACTCTCTCTAGAATGTGTTTTAAGTTTTGAAGAAACTGGGGCACATTCTGAGGGTCACTGAAGGTGGCATTACGTAGAGAGTCTTTGAAAGCTTAGAGAGGAGTCCGTAGAGCATCTCATAAGGAGATACTCCTAGAGACTCATTGGGGAGACTTCTGAAAATGCACATAATGAGGTCAAGTTGTTCATCCCAGTCCTTTAAGGTTTCATTGCAAAATTTCTTTAGGAGTGCTTTAATAGTCTGATGACTACGTTCAAGAGAACCGTGTGAAGCAGGATGATAGGGGCTGGAAAGTACCTGTGTGATGTTGAAATCTTCCAGTGTCTTCCCGAAGAGATCACTGGTGAAGTTGGTGCCACAGTCACTTTAAACCTCTCTTGGAAATCCATACTGGGTGAAGATCTTCAATAGTTGTTCCACCACAGTAGCAGCCGTAATGTTCTTTACTGGAACTGCTATGGGGAATCTGGTGGTAGGACACAGGATAGTTAGTATATAGGCGTTGCCAGAACTGGTCCGGGGTAAAGGACCAACACAGTCTATGATGAGTCTGTGGAAAGGTTCTGCAGGCACCTGAATAGGAATTAATGGAGCCCGGGGAATAGAGATGTTAGGTTTACCTGCCATCTGACATGTATGACACTGTTGCACGTAACTTTTGACGTCTTTAACCATACCTGGCCAGTAGTAGTCTTGACTAATTCCGTGGTAGGTTTTGTTAAAGCCGTAGTGAGAAAGAGCTCCGTGGGCCAGGTGTAGAATATCGGGCCGTAGGCTGGTGGGAACCACTAGTTGTTCGACATTTGCCCAATCGTCGTCCTCCTTCAGCTTACTGGGTCTGTACCTGCTGTAGAGCAACTGATTCTCTAGGAAGAACCCAGGGATAATGTCAGGTTGAGTCTCAGCCTGGAAGAATAATGGTGTTAATGATAGATCTTCCCTCTGTAACTTACGGAACTCCAACATAGTAAGATTCGGTGGTAGATTCTGAGGGTCTTGAGGGACAGCGGTAGCAGTAGAGTCAGCTGGTTGCGGGCGTGCAGCTTGTGCACGGGTGGTCACCAAAACCGGAGGAGAAACTTCATCACTTTCTTGGACCTCTGCTGAAACATACTTAAAGATGGGATTGTCCACTACAGAGTTACACATCTGGGGTTTATCCATGATGATCAGGTTGGACGGTTGCAGATCTTCTGGCAAGTCGTTGCCCAGGAGAAGTTGCACTCCAGGCATGGGAAAAGGCTTTTCCCTGATGGCGGCTTGGACTTCACCGGTCACAAAAGGACAATCCAGGTGGACTCTGGCGAGTGGATACGGAGTGGTAGCAGTGAGGTCAGTGACAAGGACCGTTTCCTCGGTGTAGGTGATGTTAGGCACAGCTGATTTCAATATTATTGACTGAAGAGCCGCTGTGTCCCTCAAGATCTTCAATTTGAAACGTCCCTCCGAATCTATACCGTTGGTAGAGACAGTTCCAGGATACAGGTGTTTGCTGAAGAAAGAAAGATCATTAACAGGAACACCAACATTCATCACAGGCTTACCGGACTTAGGAGGAGTCGGTTTGGGTTTAGGAGTTTCATTGCCTTTGTATTGGGCCTTCCCACATCTATCTATGGTATGTCCATAGAGTTTGCAATACTTACAATACAATTGAGAGCTCGCTTGATCGGCACTCACTTTATCATAACTGTACCAAGACTTCTTACTGGAAGGTGGTTCTGGTGTAAGCCGGTGGATGAGGCTGTAGGTGTCAGCCGACTTCGCACCTCTGATGTAGTCGGTTTCTTCCTTGTCTGCTAAATATAAACGGACGGAAGGGGGAACACGTCTCAAGAATTCCTCAACTAGCATGAGGTTGACGAGTTCTGCAAATGTAGAGATATGTGCTGCTTCCAGCCATTTCATGAAATATCTTTTCTTGGTATTGGCAAATTCTAGAAAGGTGGTGGTACTTGTCTTTAGATAATCACGGAATTTTCGTCTGTAGCTTTCGGTGGAGAGAAGGTAGGCGTCCAAAACTGCTTGCTTCAGGGTCTGGTAGTCATTCTCAGACGCTAAGGTACTGAGAGTAACCGCAGCTCTACCTGTGAGATGCACTCTGAGAAGGGTAGACCATTGATCTGCATGTCAGCTAAGTTTTTTATCTAGGGTTTCAAAAGTGGTGAAAAATACATCAATCTCTGTCTCAACGAATGGTGGCATTAACTTACTTGCATGGGAGACATTGAAACTTACGAGAAGACTAGCGGTAGCTTGTTTGCGTTGAGTGTAGTGTGTAGCTTCCAACGCTAGTTCTTGTCGCCAGTATTCGAGAGCACTATCAGCTTGCTGTTTACTGTACTCCCTTTGGATTTCCAGGTCACGTTTTCTTGCTTCAAGCTGTTCTCGCTCACGCTCACGGAGTAGGGCAGCCTCTCTCGTTCTTTGAGGGCCATCTCTCGTTCAATTTGTTCCTTCTTTATGGCAGCCTCTTCCTTCCTAAGGGCCGCCTCTCTTTCTTGCTCTTCTTTCCTGATTGCAGTCTCTTTCCCTCATTTGTAGAACTTCCTTTTGTTGTTGGAGGGCTTCTTTTTGTTGCTCCCGCTCGATCTTTGCAAGTTCGAGCTTGAGTTTCATAGTTGTCAAAGCATGTCTATCTGCAATAGAATAATTTTCGTGAGTTTCAGAGTCAATCTTCCCTTCATCAAAGAGGTGATCCAATATTAAATTGTGCAATTCATTTTTGTTGGCTCCATGGGGAACATCTAGTTGATACTTGTGTGCAAGAGTTTGTAATTCGGTCCTCTTGGCACGACTTAAGTTCCCTATTTCACCTGCTGGATCGTTACGAAAAGCTTGGAGACGAAACATGGTGAAAAATAGCAAATAAATGTAAAACGAATACTTGTGATATGGAAGTGTCAGTAACAGGATAACGTGTCAACTGGTAACTACTCTGTGGAATTTTATATTTAACAATTAAAGTTAATTTTAGTATGGTAAATGATTAGTCAATCAAAAGCGCAGGAAATCTTGTACCCGGTACTCAATGTAAGAAAATAAGGGCAAGAAAATCCTACTAAACAAATGAAACATTTAATTGTTTGAAAAGTGAATAAGGTAGTCCAAGAATGTAGGCATACCTTGCCGAGTCTATAGGACAGAAGCAAGGGTTTTCCCACTAAATGAAATATGATATTTACAGAATTAGCGAAATTTGTGCTCTGAAAAAAGAAAGCTAATTCCCTACCTAAGTAAATATCATCATCTCTGACCGACGTGTAGGGGTGCGAGTGTCAACTGGTGACGAGAACTGCTGTTGAGGTCCCAACTCAGCAACGTAGTCCGCGCTAGCGGAACTATGGCCCTCTTTATCCTCCATCGGTCGGATTGCAGAAGATAGAGTGCTTTGACCAGAAGACAAACCAAAGTAGCAATCATTGGCTGTTGATTGCTGGTGTTGACTTCTTAATGTGTAGTGCCTCGCAAACGTCAAGCCGCCTGCTATCGCTGTATCTATCGATGATTTCTGTTAGAAATCATCAGTATCAATCGATGATTTCTGTTAGAAATAGAACAGAAATCATCGATAGATACAGCGATAGCAGGCGGCTTGACGTTTGCGAGGCACTACACATTAAGAAGTCAACACCAGCAATCAACAGCCAATTAATGCACAACTATATTCTACCCACCTCAAGACTCCGCTCCAATATAGAAGCATCAAGAAATATGGACCAATAGGCTTTCTACAATCACTTCCATTCAATACCCATTGTTTCGTGTTCTGTCTTGTGTTGATGAATTTAATACCCTATTAATACCACCTCACCCCATCCACCTCACTCAAATGCAGATATAAACAAATTGGAGATGTGTAAGTTCTATTCAGTTGTGTATGTGTAAACTAAAGTCGTTGAAAATGTAATAAGTTTTACGAAACGCGCTCAAGTGTCGTGTCAGACTAGAAATAAAAATGAATTTTGGAGAATTGATTTTTGAATTACCACCAACAGTGAAAAGAAATGTACGAAAGATTGAGAAAATTCGTGTTTGAATTATTAATCTTACTTTTTCGGTCATATATATATATATATATATATATATATATGTATATATATATATATATATATATATATATATATATATATATATATGTATATATATATATATATATATATATATATATATATGTCGTACCTAGTAGTCAGAACTCACTTCTTTGCCTAATTTGCAAGGCCCGATTTGCCTAATAAGCCTAGTTTTCATGAATTAATGTTTTTTCGCCAACCTAACCTACCTAACCTAACCTAACCTAACGTTTTCGGCTACCTAACCTAACCTAACCTATAAAGATTGGTTAGGTTAGGTTAGGTAGGGTTGGTTAGGTTCGGTCATATATCTACGTTAATTTGAACTCCAATAAAAAAAAATTGACCTCATACATAATGAAATGGGTAGCTTTATCATTTCATAAGAAAAAAATTAGAGAAAATATAATAATTTAGTAAAACTTGTCTTATTAGGCAAATCGGGCCTTGCATAGTAGGCTGAGAAGTGAGTTCTGGCTACTAGGTACGACATATATATATATATATATATATATATATATATATATATATATATATATATATATATATATATATATATATATATATATATATATATATATATATATATGTATGTATGTATGTATATATATATATATATATATATATATATATATATATATATATATATATATATATATATATATATATATATATATATATATATATATATGTCGTACCTAGTAGCCAGAACGCACTTCTCAGCCTACTATGCAAGGCCCGATTTGCCTAATAAGCCAAGTTTTCATGAAATAATTGTTTTTCGACTACCTAACCTACCTAACCTAACCTAACCTAACTTTTTCGGCTACCTAACTGAACCTAACCTATAGAGATAGGTTAGGTATTTTTGGTTAGGTTCGGTCATATATCTACGTTAATTTTAACTCCAATAAAAAAAATTGACCTCATACATAATGAAATGGGTAGCTTTATCATTTCATAAGAAAAAAAATTAGAGAAAATATATTAATTCATGAAAACTTGGCTTATTAGGCAAATCGGGCCTTGCGTAGTAGGCTGAGAAGTGCGTTCTGGCTACTAGGTACGACATATATATGTATATATATATACTAGCAGTACCCAGCCATGCATTGCTGAGCCACAGCAACCTTCCCTGTTCCCCAGTCCTCCCCGCCATTCCCCTTCCACCCATCTCCTCGGTCTCCCAACCATTCCACACTAACCGTCCCTTTGTCCTCCCCACAATTCCCCACTCCACCATCCCCTTTTCCTTCCCACTATGCCCCACTTTCCTGTCGATTTCTTGGCAAGTGACTCCTCGAACTAGGAGAGACCTCTTAAACAGAGTGCTCCCAGGCTGAACAGAATGTGGGAAGTGTTTCCCATGTAGCAAGATCGACGTCCATGGCTTTCAGGTCCCTCTTGCTTACGTCTTGGTACCGTAGCTGGGGCTTGCCTGTTGGACGTTTTCCCTGCGTTAGCTCTCCATACAGGAGAGCCTTAGGGATTCTGCCATCCCCCATTCACACCACGTGCCCGAGCAAGCGCATTCGTCTCTGTTTCCACATTGCGTACATGCTGGTGATTCTAGCTCTCTCCAGGACGTTGTTTTTTGTCACCTTGTCCTGCCAGAAGATATCCAAGATGTGTTGAAGGCAGCGCATGTGGTAGGCATTCAGTTGTTTTTCCTGATGGGCGCGGAGTATCAAAGACTCACTGCCATAAAGGAGAGTGCTCAGGACATAGGCTCTGTAAACCTGAGTCTTTGTATACTCAGTCTGCCTATTGTTGGCCCACACTTTTTTTGTCAGTCTGGACACGGCAGTAGATGCCTTACCAATGCGTTTGTCTAGCTCCGTACCAAGAGAGAGGGAGTCAGAGATTGTGGAGCCCAGGTACACGAGGTCGTGAATGACTTCCAGGTTGGAATCGGAGATGCCGATGTCAGGTGGGGAGTCCACTCCTTGTCCCATGACTTGTGTTTTCTTCAGGCTGATGGTGAGTCCGAAAGCCTGAGAGGCCTCGCTGAAGCGGGTCATGAGCCGTTGGAGGTCTTCGGTTGAGTGAGCAGTGACTGCTGCATTGTCTGCAAAAAGGAAGTCGCGCAGACACCTCAGCCGAATCTTTATTTTGGCTCTTAGCCTGTCGAGGTTAAAGAGCTTTTCATCCGACTTGGTCCGGAGGTAGATGCCTTGTGTGGCAGATCCGAAGGCGTGCTGCAGTATAACTGCGAAGAAAATCCCGAATAGGGGTGGAGCCAGAACACAGTCCTGCTTTACTTGACTTCGTATGTCAAAGGCGTCTGATGTTAGGCCAATAAAGACCACGGTGCCCTTCATGTTCTCGTGGAAAGGTCTGATGATGCTGAGGAGCCTGGGTGGGCATCCGATATTGGGGAGGATCTTGAACAGGCCATCCCTGCTGACGAGGTCGAAGGCCTTCATCAGATCTATGAAGGCTACGAAGAGTGGCAGTTTCTGTTACTTGCATTTCTCCTGCAGTTGACTGAGGGAAAAGACCATGTCGATGGTGGACCTGTTAGCTCTGAATCCGCATTGTGATTCTGGATAGACTCCCTCTGCACGTACTTGGAGCCTCTTCAATGTGACTCGAGCAAACAGCTTTCCGACAATACTGAGGAGGGAAATTCCACAGTAATTGTTGCAGTCGCCCCTGTCACCTTTATTCTTATACTGCGTGACGATGTTAGCGTCCCTCATGTCCTGTGGCACCTCTCCTTCTTCCCAGCAGAGGCAGAGAATTTCATGCAGCTCCATGAGCAGGCTACCTTTGCAGAACTTCAAGGTTTCAGCAGGAATGCTGTCTTTTCCAGGAGCTTTGCCAGAAGCAAGGAAGTCTAGGGCCTCGCTGAGGCCCTAGCCTCAGGATTGATTCGCAGTTGAGCTCCATTAACACAGGTAGGCAATTAAGGGCGCTTAGGGCGTCTTCGGTGACCACATTTTCCCTGGCGTATTGCTCAGAGTAGTGCTCGACCCAGCGCTTCAGCTGCAGTGTCTGGTCCTGAATCACCTCGCCTGTGGCAGATTTCAGAGGAGCGCTCTTCTGGATTGGGCCGTGGGCCTGCTAGATGCCGTCATACATTCCCTTTACATAGCATCCGTTATGTAAAGCTATGTTTACATCCATGTATCCGCTACAGTCTGTATCTGGGAGCAGAGCTGGAGCCAATAGTTGTTGGCACATCGCCGGGTACTCTGCTGAACTATGCAGGGGACGGCCCGAAGGATCAGTAAGTTGCGTTGACTTGGGCAGGCTTCGTAGGCTGCCAAGGCGTTTCTCTTTTCTTCGTTGACAGGTGTCATCTCTTCCGAGTGAGTCTCGAACCAGTCTGCCGACCTGCTGGTCTTCTTGACAAAAGTGGATATGGAAGCGTTGAACACAGTGTCTCGGAAGTGCTCCCATTTTTTACAGGACGTGACCCCGGCTGGGCCAGGGAGGGAGGGCTTCCTCGAGCACACGTGCAAAATTTTCCACTTTGTCCTGGTTGTGGGTCTCTTGTAAGTGTCGATTCGAGGTCTGCCCTCCTTTTTTGACTGATGAATCTTCTTTGTTTGCATCTATATATATATATATATATATATATATATATATATATATATATATATATATATATATATATATATATATATATATATATATATATATATATATATATATATATATATATATATATATATATATATATATATATATATATATAGCCAGAATAATAGCCAGAATGCACATCTCAGCCTACTATGCAAGGCCCGATTTGCCTAATAATCCAAGTTTTCATGAATTAATTGTTTTTCGACCACCTAACCTACCTAACCTAACCTAACTTTTTTGGCTACCTAACCTAACCTATAAAGATAGGTTAGGTTAGGTAGGGTTGGTTAGGTTCGGTCATATATCTACGTTAATTTTAACTCCAATAAAAAAAATCAACTTATACATAATGAAATGAGTAGCTTTATCATTTCATAAGAAAAAAATAGAGAAAATATATTAATTCTGGAATACTTGGCTAATTAGGCAAATCGGGCCTTGCGTAGTAGGCTGAGAAGTGCGTTCTGGCTACTAGGTACGACATATATATATATATATATATATATATATATATATATATATATATATATATATATATATATATATATATATATATATATATATATATATATATATATATATATATATATATATATATATATTATTAAATATGACGCAAAAAGTAAGATTAATAATTCTAACACTAATTTTCTCGATGTTTCTTATGTTTCTTTTCACTGTTGATGGTAATTGAAAAATCAATTCTCCAAAATTCATTTTTATTTCTAGTCTGACGGGACACTTGAACACGTTTCGTAATAACTTATTACATTTTCAAAGACTTTTAGTTTGCACACACACACAACTATAACCTGCAAACACTAAACAGAGTTCTTACTATGCAATGATTTAAACAGCTTTCATCTTTCATTTTATACCCGCATTTTGGGTGAGGTGACATGTTACAACAGTTTTGGATGAGGTGAACAAAACTTTCAACACAGGATAGAACACGAAACAATGGGTATTGAAGGTAAGAATGGAAGTAACTGCAGAGGGCCTATTGGCCCATATTTCTTGATGTTTCTATATTAGAGAGGAGTCTTGAAGTGGGTAGAATATAGTTGTGCATTAATTGACTGTTGATTGCTGGTGTTGACTTCTTGATGTGTAATGCCTCGCAGATGTCAAGCCGCCTGCTATCGCTGTATCTATCGATGATTTCTGTGTTGTTTGCTAAGAATTTTCTGGTGATGGTTTGGTTGTGGGAAGAGATTATATGTTCCTTAATGGAGCCCTGTTGCTTATGCATCGTTAATCGCCTGGAAAAAGATGTTGTTGTCTTGCCTATATACTGAGTTTTTTGAGGCTTACAGTCCCCAAGAGGGCATTTGAAGGCATAGACGACGTTGGTCTCTTTTAAAACGTTCTGCTTTGTGTCTGGAGAGTTTCTCATGAGAAGGCTGGCCGTTTTTTTGGTTTTATAGTAAATTGTCAATTGTATTTTCTGATTTTTGTCTGTAGGGATAACGTTTCTATTAACAATATCTTTCAGGACCCTTTCCTCCATTTTATGAGCTGTGGAAAAGAAGTTCCTGTAAAATAGTCTAATAGGGGGTATATATATATATATATATATATATATATGACCGAATATATATATATATATATATATATATATATATATATATATGACCGAATATATATATATATATATATATATATATATATATATATATATATATATATATATATATATATATATATATATATATATATATATATATATATATATATATATATGACCGAAAAAGTAAGATTAATAATTCTAACACGAATTTTCTCTATCTTTCTTATGTTTCTTTTCACTGTTGATGGTAATTCAAAGATCAATTCTCCAAAATTCATTTTTATTTCTAGTCTGACGTGACACTTGAGCGCGTTTCGTAAAACTTATTACATTTTCAAAGACTTTAGTTTACAAACACACAACTGAAACTGAATAGGGCTTTGCACATCTTCGAGTTTATATCTACATTTCGGTGAGGTGGATGAGGTGAAAACGAACTTTCAACAATGGGTATTAAATGGGTATTAAATTCAAACACAAGACAGAACACGAAACAATGGGTATTAAATGGGTATTAAATTCAAACACATGACAGAACACGAAACAATGGGTATTGAATGAAAGTAATTGTAGAAAGCCTAATGGTCCATATTTCTTGATGCTGCTATATTGGAGCGGAGTCTTGAAATGGGTAGAATATAGTTGTGCATTAATTTTATATATATTAATATTATATATATATATATATATATATATATATATATATATATATATATATATATATATATATATATATATATATATATATATATATATATATTAATTCTATATATATTAATTCTAAATATGTGCATATATTCTACCCACTTCAAGACTCCGCTCCAATATAGCAGCATCAAGATATATGGACCAATAGGCTTTCTACAATTACTTCCATTTAATGCCCATTGTTTCGTGTTCTGTCATGTGTTTGAATTTAATACCCATTTAATACCCATTGTTTCGTGTTCTGTCTTGTGTTTGAATTTAATACCCATTGTTGAAAGTTCGTTTTCACCTCATCCACCTCACCCAAATGTAGATATAAACTCGAAGATGTGCAAAGCCCTATTCAGTTTCAGTTGTGTGTTTGTAAACTAAAGTCTTTGATAATGTAATAAGTTTTACGAAACACGCTCAAGTGTCGCGTCAGACTAGAAATAAAAATGAATTTTGGAGAATTGATCTTTGAATTACCATCAACAGTGAAAAGAAACATAAGAAAGATAGAGAAAATTCGTGTTAGAAATATTAATCTTACTTTTTCGGTCATATTTAATAATACATGCTACAGGGAAGACTGCTACCAAAATATACTAATATATATATATATATATATATATATATATATATATATATATATATATATATATATATATATATATATATATTTATATATATATATATATATATATATATATATATATATATATATATATATATATATATATATATATATATATATATATATATATATATATATGCGCAATTGACGATCACAAAACACTGATCATTTTATGCAGAAAATCCACAGAGAAATATGAAATGAGGTGAACGTTTCGGCTTGTTAAAGCCTTTGTCAACACCAGACTGACCCAAGTCTGGTGTTGACAAAGGCTTTAACATGCCGAAACGTTCACCTCATTTCATATTTCTCTGTGGATTTTCCACACACACATATATATATATATATATATATATATATATATATATATATATATATATATATATATATATATATATATATATAACTGAAAACTCACACCCCAGAAGTGACTCGAACCCATACTCCCAGGAGCCATGCAACTGGTATGTACAAGACGCCTTAACCACTTGACCATCACGACCGGACAAAATGAGGTGATAGCCAAGGCTATTTGAACCACCCCACCGCCGGCACTCGGATAGTAATCTTGGGCATAGCATTTTACCAAATCACCTCATTCTTTGGGGCACACGTGAGGAACACAAATGCGAACAAGCCTGAATGGTCCCCAGGACAATATGCAACTGAAAACTCACACCCCAGAAGTGACTCGAACCCATACTCCCAGGAGCCATGCAACTGGTATGTACAAGACGCCTTAATCCACTTGACCATCACGACCGGACAAAATGAGGTGATAGCCAAGGCTATTTGAACCACCCCACCGCCGGCACTCGGATAGTAATCTTGGGCATAGCATTTTACCAAATCACCTCATTCTTTGGGGCACACGTGAGGAACACAAATGCGAACAAGCCTGAATGGTCCCCAGGACAATATGCAACTGAAAACTCACACCCCAGAAGTGACTCGAACCCATACTCCCAGGAGCCATGCAACTGGTATGTACAAGACGCCTTAATCCACTTGACCATCACGACCGGACAAAATGAGGTGATAGCCAAGGCTATTTGAACCACCCCACCGCCGGCACTCGGATAGTAATCTTGGGCATAGCATTTTACCAAATCACCTCATTCTTTGGGGCACACGTGAGGAACACAAATGCGAACAAGCCTGAATGGTCCCCAGGACAATATGCAACTGAAAACTCACACCCCAGAAGTGACTCGAACCCATACTCCCAGGCTCCTGGGAGTATGGGTTCGAGTCACTTCTGGGGTGTGAGTTTTCAGTTGCATATTGTCCTGGGGACCATTCAGGCTTGTTCGCATTTGTGTTCCTCACGTGTGCCCCAAAGAATGAGGTGATTTGGTAAAATGCTATGCCCAAGATTACTATCCGAGTGCCGGCGGTGGGGTGGTTCAAATAGCCTTGGCTATCACCTCATTTTGTCCGGTCGTGATGGTCAAGTGGATTAAGGCGTCTTGTACATACCAGTTGCATGGCTCCTGGGAGTATGGGTTCGAGTCACTTCTGGGGTGTGAGTTTTCAGTTGCATATTGTCCTGGGGACCATTCAGGCTTGTTCGCATTTGTGTTCCTCACGTGTGCCCCAAAGAATGAGGTGATTTGGTAAAATGCTATGCCCAAGATTACTATCCGAGTGCCGGCGGTGGGGTGGTTCAAATAGCCTTGGCTATCACCTCATTTTGTCCGGTCGTGATGGTCAAGTGGATTAAGGCGTCTTGTACATACCAGTTGCATGGCTCCTGGGAGTATGGGTTCGAGTCACTTCTGGGGTGTGAGTTTTCAGTTGCATATTGTCCTGGGGACCATTCAGGCTTGTTCGCATTTGTGTTCCTCACGTGTGCCCCAAAGAATGAGGTGATTTGGTAAAATGCTATGCCCAAGATTACTATCCGAGTGCCGGCGGTGGGGTGGTTCAAATAGCCTTGGCTATCACCTCATTTTGTCCGGTCGTGATGGTCAAGTGGATTAAGGCGTCTTGTACATACCAGTTGCATGGCTCCTGGGAGTATGGGTTCGAGTCACTTCTGGGGTGTGAGTTTTCAGTTGCATATTGTCCTGGGGACCATTCAGGCTTGTTCGCATTTGTGTTCCTCACGTGTGCCCCAAAGAATGAGGTGATTTGGTAAAATGCTATGCCCAAGATTACTATCCGAGTGCCGGCGGTGGGGTGGTTCAAATAGCCTTGGCTATCACCTCATTTTGTCCGGTCGTGATGGTCAAGTGGATTAAGGCGTCTTGTACATACCAGTTGCATGGCTCCTGGGAGTATGGGTTCGAGTCACTTCTGGGGTGTGAGTTTTCAGTTGCATATTGTCCTGGGGACCATTCAGGCTTGTTCGCATTTGTGTTCCTCACGTGTGCCCCAAAGAATGAGGTGATTTGGTAAAATGCTATGCCCAAGATTACTATCCGAGTGCCGGCGGTGGGGTGGTTCAAATAGCCTTGGCTATCACCTCATTTTGTCCGGTCGTGATGGTCAAGTGGATTAAGGCGTCTTGTACATACCAGTTGCATGGCTCCTGGGAGTATGGGTTCGAGTCACTTCTGGGGTGTGAGTTTTCAGTTGCATATTGTCCTGGGGACCATTCAGGCTTGTTCGCATTTGTGTTCCTCACGTGTGCCCCAAAGAATGAGGTGATTTGGTAAAATGCTATGCCCAAGATTACTATCCGAGTGCCGGCGGTGGGGTGGTTCAAATAGCCTTGGCTATCACCTCATTTTGTCCGGTCGTGATGGTCAAGTGGATTAAGGCGTCTTGTACATACCAGTTGCATGGCTCCTGGGAGTATGGGTTCGAGTCACTTCTGGGGTGTGAGTTTTCAGTTGCATATTGTCCTGGGGACCATTCAGGCTTGTTCGCATTTGTGTTCCTCACGTGTGCCCCAAAGAATGAGGTGATTTGGTAAAATGCTATGCCCAAGATTACTATCCGAGTGCCGGCGGTGGGGTGGTTCAAATAGCCTTGGCTATCACCTCATTTTGTCCGGTCGTGATGGTCAAGTGGATTAAGGCGTCTTGTACATACCAGTTGCATGGCTCCTGGGAGTATGGGTTCGAGTCACTTCTGGGGTGTGAGTTTTCAGTTGCATATTGTCCTGGGGACCATTCAGGCTTGTTCGCATTTGTGTTCCTCACGTGTGCCCCAAAGAATGAGGTGATTTGGTAAAATGCTATGCCCAAGATTACTATCCGAGTGCCGGCGGTGGGGTGGTTCAAATAGCCTTGGCTATCACCTCATTTTGTCCGGTCGTGATGGTCAAGTGGATTAAGGCGTCTTGTACATACCAGTTGCATGGCTCCTGGGAGTATGGGTTCGAGTCACTTCTGGGGTGTGAGTTTTCAGTTGCATATTGTCCTGGGGACCATTCAGGCTTGTTCGCATTTGTGTTCCTCACGTGTGCCCCAAAGAATGAGGTGATTTGGTAAAATGCTATGCCCAAGATTACTATCCGAGTGCCGGCGGTGGGGTGGTTCAAATAGCCTTGGCTATCACCTCATTTTGTCCGGTCGTGATGGTCAAGTGGATTAAGGCGTCTTGTACATACCAGTTGCATGGCTCCTGGGAGTATGGGTTCGAGTCACTTCTGGGGTGTGAGTTTTCAGTTACATATTGTCCTGGGGACCATTCAGGCTTTTTCGCATTTGTGTTCCTCACGTGTGCCCCAAAGAATGAGGTGATTTGGTAAAATGCTATGCCCAAGATTACTATCCGAGTGCCGGCGGTGGGGTGGTTCAAATAGCCTTGGCTATCACCTCATTTTGTCCGGTCATGATGGTCAAGTGGATTAAGGCGTCTTGTACATACCAGTTGCATGGCTCCTGGGAGTATGGGTTCGAGTCACTTCTGGGGTGTGAGTTTTCAGTTGCATATTGTCCTGGGGACCATTCAGGCTTGTTCGCATTTGTGTTCCTCACGTGTGCCCCAAAGAATGAGGTGATTTGGTAAAATACTATGCCCAAGATTACTATCCGAGTGCCGGCGGTGGGGTGGTTCAAATAGCCTTGGCTATCACCTCATTTTGTCCGGTCGTGATGGTCAAGTGGATTAAGGCGTCTTGTACATACCAGTTGCATGGCTCCTGGGAGTATGGGTTCGAGTCACTTCTGGGGTGTGAGTTTTCAGTTGCATATTGTCCTGGGGACCATTCAGGCTTGTTCGCATTTGTGTTCCTCACGTGTGCCCCAAAGAATGAGGTGATTTGGTAAAATGCTATGCCCAAGATTACTATCCGAGTGCCGGCGGTGGGGTGGTTCAAATAGCCTTGGCTATCACCTCATTTTGTCCGGTCGTGATGGTCAAGTGGATTAAGGCGTCTTGTACATACCAGTTGCATGGCTCCTGGGAGTATGGGTTCGAGTCACTTCTGGGGTGTGAGTTTTCAGTTGCATATTGTCCTGGGGACCATTCAGGCTTGTTCGCATTTGTTCCTCACGTGTGCCCCAAAGAATGAGGTGATTTGGTAAAATGCTATGCCCAAGATTACTATCCGAGTGCCGGCGGTGGGGTGGTTCAAATAGCCTTGGCTATCACCTCATTTTGTCCGGTCGTGATGGTCAAGTGGATTAAGGCGTCTTGTACATACCAGTTGCATGGCTCCTGGGAGTATGGGTTCGAGTCACTTCTGGGGTGTGAGTTTTCAGTTGCATATTGTCCTGGGGACCATTCAGGCTTGTTCGCATTTGTGTTCCTCACGTGTGCCCCAAAGAATGAGGTGATTTGGTAAAATGCTATGCCCAAGATTACTATCCGAGTGCCGGCGGTGGGGTGGTTCAAATAGCCTTGGCTATCACCTCATTTTGTCCGGTCGTGATGGTCAAGTGGATTAAGGCGTCTTGTACATACCAGTTGCATGGCTCCTGGGAGTATGGGTTCGAGTCACTTCTGGGGTGTGAGTTTTCAGTTGCATATTGTCCTGGGGACCATTCAGGCTTGTTCGCATATATATATATATATATATATATATATATATATATATATATATATATATATATATATACATTGGTAGCAGTCTTTCTTGTAAACATATGATGGGTATGGAGTCCACTAATACCCATAGGATAGGTATGGGGTCCACCACACCCACAAGATGGGTATGGGGTCCATTACCATCCACAAGATGGGTATGGGATCCACTACCACCCACAAGATGGGTTTGGGGTCCACTAGCACCCACAAGATGGGTATGGGGTCCACTAGCACCCCACAAGATGGGTATGGGGTCCACTACCACCCACAAGATGGGTATGGGGTCCACTACCACACACAAGATGGGTATGGGGTCCACTGCCATCCACAAGATGGGTATTGGGTCCATTACCATCCACAAGATGGGTATAGGGTCCATTACCACCCACAAGATGGGTATGGGTCCATTACCACCCACAAGATTGTTATGGGGTCCACTACCACCCACAAGATGGGTATGGGGTCAACTACCTCCCACAAGATGGGTATGGGGTCCATTACCACCCACAAGATGGGTATGGGGTCCACTACCACCCACAAGATGGGTATGGGGTCAACTACCACCCACAAGATGGGTATGGGGTCCATTACCACCCACAAGATGGGTATGGGGTCAACTACCACCCACAAGATGGGTATGGGGTCCATTACCACCCACAAGATGGGTATGGGGTCCACTACCACCCACAAGATGGGTATAGGGTCCACTACCACCTACTAGACGGGTAACAAAGTTAGCAGTTTATGAAACAGATTGACAAATTTTAAGTTCCAAGTTTATACAATATTGTGAAATTGAGAGTCAGTGTAGTAACATAAATTGTAAATCATAAATAATGTTAGTTAAGAATCTGGTGCATGTGTGTGTGGGGGTGGGGGGGGGGGTTGGAAGGGGGCCGATACCCTTGATAAGCGAGGGTGGCAGGTAACCTTAGACGTTCTGCGGTCAACGTGGCGGGTGGAAGGGTCAAACCCACTCTCCAAAATCCGGGCATAGTACCAGTAGACTCCACAACAACACTCTCCCAGCCTCCAGCTGATGCATGAAGATGCCTCATCTAACCTCACTTATGTCACACATTAACCTACAGTTCCTGTGATATTTAAACTCCTCATCACAGTGGCGTCTCACCAATATAAACTGTATTTGATTTTGTTCCGAAATAGCAATATGCTGACTGGACGTATATGTAAGTATGTATGTATGTATGTATGTATGTATGTATGTATGTGTGTGTGTGTGTGTGTGTGTGTGTGTGTGTGTGTGTGTGTGTGTGTGTGTGTGTGCGTGTGTGTGTGTGTGTGTATATGTGTGTGTGTGTGTGTGTGTGTGTGTATTCCCAATCACGTTAAAGACTGCCCCTCTATCATCCAATTTAAGAAAAAAACAACTAAGTACTATATAATCAACTCTTTGTAACTGGATGTAAATGTATGTATGTATGTATGTATGTATGTATGTATGTATGTATGTATGTATGTATGTATGTATGTATGTATGTATGTATGTATGTATGTATTAGGGAGAAGGGGCGAGAGCGTGCCTCTCGCGCCTTAAAACCAGCTGCTCTGGGTAGATGGGACTCGATAGCCTGGGAAGGCAGCCCATCTAGGGGAAGGAAAACCTTGATTTTAAACCTCCGCTGCCTTGCGGCCATACCCCTTTTTTGGGAAAGGCTTCAGGAGTCTACCTCGAGGAAAAATTCGGAGTTGGAGCCCCTAAGGCACTTCGTTGTTGACGTCCACCTCGTTCTGGCAGCTCGTGCGACGTTGCTGGAACCATGTGTATTGGCATTTGCCTTTCTATTGGATAATTTCAGCAACGTGGAGAGGGGGGGGGGGGGGAACCTGCTGCAAGGGTAACAGCTTCTCCTCCATATCTACCTACCCAGGTTTTGCGCCCTGGAGAGGGCACTCCAGCTTCGCCTCACAGCGTCGAACCAACACGGAAAGCGACAGTCTACCGGTTTTAAGTCTTCTGCTCGATTGGCGAAGAGTGTGACGCCAGGGGTTGCTTCCGATGGTGGGAGGGGTCATCGCGCCCCAATGGGCAGCTACCGCCCTCCTCAAGCTGGGCAAAACCTAGCCAATAAGGTGTTGCCTCCCCACGGTCCGTTAACCTCACTGGGTGCGTGGGGTTTAGGGTGAAAACCGACAAGCGGCCCGACAACTTGGCACCAAGCAATACCAAACCAAAGAAGAAAATATCAACTGCCCTAAAGCTGGGCACATGGAACATCAGGACACTGACACCAGGTTTCTCTAGCGACCTGCAAGAAATCAATGACGCCCGAAAAACAGCAATCATCGATAGGAAGCTGATCAAACTGCTGATGGATATTGTTTCTCTCCACGAGACCAGGCTCCCTGGATCAGGATCTGTGAGAGAGAGGACCTTCTCTTTCTTCTGGCAAGGAAAACCACCTGATGAGACCAGAGAACATGGTGTGGGATTTGCTGTCAGGAATGCACTGTTGGGGCACATTATGCCACCGATGGGGGAAACCGAACGAATTCTGTCTCTGCAACTACACTCCCAAACAGGACCAGTCAATGTAAGTAGTGAATATGCACCAACCCTGACTTCTCCAGCAGAGACAAAGGGAAAATTCTACGATGACCTCAACAGAATCATAGCGAGAATCCCTGTAAAGGAGCCATTGTTCATCCTCGGCGACTTCAACGCCAGAGTGGGTGCCGAGCACAACATTTGGCCCACTTGCCTGGGTCAATTTGGCATAGGAAGGATGAATGAGAATGGGCAACGTCTGCTAGAACTCTGCTGCCTTCATGGTCTTTGTGTCATCAACACGTTCTTCGGCACAAAGCCTCAACACCGAGTATCTTGGAGACACCCCAGATCCAAGCACTGGCACCAGCTTGACCTGATTCTTACCAGGCGTGCAAGTCTACCCAGCGTCAAGATTACGCGTAGCTACCAGAGTGCTGTCTGTGACACCGACCACTCCCTGGTATATAGCAGGGTCAAGATACAACCAAAGAAGATTCATCACTCGAAAAGGGCGGGCAGACCTCGCATCGACACCACCAAGACCCGCAACCAGGACAAGGTGGAAGATTTTGCACGCGTGCTCGAGGAAGCTCTTCCTGACCCAGCCGGGGTCACTGCCTGTAAAAGATGGGAGCACTTCAGAGACGCTGTATTCAACGCTGCCATTTCCACTTTTGGCAAGAAGACCAGCAGGTCGGCAGACTGGTTCGAGGCTCACTCGGAAGAGATGACACCTGTCATCGAGCAGAAGAGAAACGACTTGGCAGCCTACAAAGCCTGCCCAAGTCAGCGCAACTTACAGATCCTTCGGGCCGTCTGCTGCAAAGTGCAGCAGAGCGCCAGGCAGTGTGCCAACAACTATTGGCTAAAGCTCTGTTCCCAGATACAAACTGCAGCGGACACAGGCAATGTAAGGGGAATGTATGACGGCATCAAGCAGGCCCTCGGCCCAATCCAGAGGAAGACCGCCCCTCTGAAATCTGCCACTGGCGAGGTGATTCAGGACCAGACACTGCAGGTGAAGCGCTGGGTCGAGCACTACTCTGAGCTATACGCCAGGGACAATGTGGTCACCGAAGACGCCCTGAGCGCCATTGAGTGTCTGCCTGTGTTAATGGAGTTCGACAGCGAGCCGACCCTCGAAGAACTCGGCGATGCCCTAGACTCCCTTGCTTCTGGTAAAGCTCCTGGCAAAGATGCCATTCTTGCTGAGACCTTGAAGTGTTGCAGAGGTAGCCTGCTCATGGAGCTGCATGAAATTCTCTGCCTGTGCTGGGAAGAAGGAGAGGTGCCACAGGACATGAGGGATGCCAACATCGTCACGCTGTATAAGAATAAAGGTGACAGGGGAGACTGCAACAACTACCGTGGAATCTCCCTCCTCAGTATTGTCGGAAAGCTGTTTGCTCGAGTAGCATTGAATAGGCTCCAAGTACTTGCAGAGAGAGTCTATCCAGAATCACAATGCGGATTCAGAGCTGACAGGTCCACCATCGACATGGTCTTTTCCCTCAGACAAATGCAGGAGAAATGCAGGGAACAGAAGCAGCCACTCTTCGTAGCCTTCATAGATCTGACGAAGGCCTTCGACTTCGTCAGCAGGGATGGCCTGTTCAAGATCCTCCCCAAAATCGGATGCCCAACTAGGCTCCTCAGCATCATCAGATCTTTCTATGAGAACAAGAGGGGCACCGTGGTCTTTGATGGCCTAACAACAGACGCCTTTGACATCCGAAGTGGAGTAAAGCAGGGCTGCATACTGGCTACAACCTTATTCGGGATTTTCTTCGCAGTTATGCTGCGGCATGCCTTTGGATCTGTCACGGAAGGCATTTACCTCCGGACCAGGTCGGATGGAAAGCTCTTTAACCTCGCCAGACTGAGTACTAAGACAAAGGTTCGGCTGAGGTGTCTGCGCGACTTCCTTTTTGCCGACGACGCAGCGGTCACTGCCCACTCAGCCGAAGATCTCCAACGGCTCATGACCCGCTTCAGTGAGGCCTCTCAGGCTTTCGGACTCACCATCAGCCTGAAGAAAACACAAGTCATGGGACAAGGAGTGGACTCCCCACCTGACATCAGCATCTCCGATTCCAAACTGGAAGTCGTTCACGACTTTGTGTACCTGGGCTCCACAATCTCTGACTCCCTCTCTCTTGGTACGGAGCTAAAGAAACGCATCGGTAAGGCATCTACAACCATGTCCAGACTGACAAAGAGAGTGTGGGCTAACAATAGGCTAACTGAGTATATTAAGATTCAGGTTTACAGAGTCTGTGTCCTGAGCACTTATCTTTTTGGCAGTGAGTCTTGGACACTCCGCTCCTGTCAGGAAAGACGGCTGAATGCCTACCACATGCGCTGCCTTCAACACATCTTGGACATCACCTGGCAGGACAAGGTGACAAACAACAACGTCTTGAGGAGAGCAAGAATCACTAGCATGTACACAATGCTGAAACAGAGACGAATGCGCTGGCTCGGGCACGTTGTGCGAATGGGCCATGGCAGGATCCCCAAGGATCTCCTGTATGGAGAGCTGATGCAGGGAAAGCGTCCAACAGGCAAGCCCCAGCTTCGGTAAAAAGACGCATGCAAGAGGGACCTGAAAGCCATGGACGTCGATCTTGCTATATGGGAGACACTGGCTGCAGACCGATCAGCCTGGAGGCAGTCTGTTCAAAGAGGTCTCTCCAAGTTCGAGGAGTCACTTGCCAAGGAATCGGAGGCAAAGAGACAGAGAAGGAAAGCCGGTAGCCAGGAAGACAGACCAGAATCGGACATCGTTTGTGCTTGGTGTGGGATGGACTGCCACTCTCGGATTGGCCTCATCAGTCACACCAGACGCTGCACCAGGATTGACAACTAGGGCGCAACTCCATAGTCTCCCGAGACTGAATGTTGCCTACTACTACTACTATGTATGTATGTATGTATGCATGCATGTTTTGTCGTGACGCTGAACCCCGGTTCATTCCGAACACAGTGATTACACAACACATAACACCTTTCCTCAGCAACCGTTTCTACCACCGTGTACTTATACAGACACCTGACCCTTGAGGCGTACCACTAGGTTTGTAAAGGAACACAATGAGGGGACATATGGAAGGTATTTAAAGGCCGTCGGGTTTTCTCATTTAATTACAAAGAATGGACTCTGACAAATAATAACATATTAACATACTCTATTTAGTTAAATTAACTCCCAATACCCATAATCACTTGACCTCCGTGGTTACCACCTACACTCGTAACTTCCGCCCTAATAAGTCCCTAATATTGAATGATTACTACAACACTCCACACCCGGTTAGTCTTACATTCAATCCTCACATACTGCAGACTTAACTTGGTCACTAAGATCACATCAGGCTCTCACGTAGCTGTCTGCTACACTTCGTTGCTGGAACAGACGGAGACTCGGAGGACTTGCCAGTTCCACTCCCACAACTAGACTGTCTTCAGCCAGCCATGGGCTCAAACATTTCACCCCGCCTCTCAAGGAAGGTATAATCTGATTAACTTAAGCGAATTAAGGCGTCCTGTACATACCTGTTGCGTTGCTCCTGGCAGTATGGGTTTGAGTCACTTCTGGGGTGTGAGTTTTCAGTTGCACATAGTTCTGGAAACCATTCAGGCTTGTTCGCATTTGTGTTCCTCACGTGTGCCCCAAAGAATGAGGTGATTTGATGAAATGCTATGCCCAAGATTACCATTCGAGTGCCGGCGGGGAAGTGGTTCAAATAGCTTCGGCTATCTTTTCCTTATGGTAGGTCATGATGGTCAAGCGGATTAAGGCGTCCTGTACATACCAGTTGCGTTGCTCCTAGCAATATGGGTTCGAGTCACTTCTGAGGTGTGAGTTTTCAGTTGCATATAGTCCTGGGGACCATTCAGGCTTGTTTGCATTTGTGTTCCTCACGTGTGCCCCAAAGAATGAGGTGATTTGATAAAATGCTATGCCCAAGATTACCATCCGAGTGACGGCGGGGAAGTGGTTCAAATAGCTTCGTCTGTCACGTCCTTATGTCCGGTCGTGATGGTCAAGCGGATTAAGGCGTCCTGTACATACCAGTTGCGTTGCTCCTGGCAGTATATGTTTGAGTCACTTCTGGGGTGTGAGTTTTCAGTTGCATATAGTCCTGGGGACCAGTCAGGCTTGTTTGCACAGACACACACACACATATATATATATATATATATATATATATATATATATATATATATATATATATATATATATATATATATATATATATATATATATATATATATATATATAAAGGATGATTTCAAGTTTATCATTATGGAGAGGGACATTAGGCTGATATTTCCTTCCACTTAGACTTTGTGACTTTATACTATTCCAAGTTCTACTTAATCTTCCTGACATAGCAGTGTGTTCTGATGATTAGTTTATGCTCACCTTTGCTTGTTTTCACAGTTATTTTATTTAAGTTAGTCAATGATTGTGAACTGTCAGTCTGAGTCACTGAGTCGTCATTGTTGTCAGCAATACTTGATTTTTTAAATTATTTTTGCAAAAATTGCAGGTAAAATTCACGAAAATGTATTTATCAGTCTGCAATAATTGGATTTATTCTTTGCATATTTGTAGAAGCTTTGCTTAAGACTGTTGACTGCCATTTGTCTTTCAGATTATTGCTGGTTGAAGTATGATACTCACCTCACCGTAAGTTACACACCATATGTAGAAGTCAACACCTTCTACTGGTTCACACAATGTAACTGATGCAGAGGTCAGCCTACTCCTCACAATGGGCCAGGACGCATGTCATCACCGCTAATGTATCAACCTTGCCACCCACCCTTCACACACTCATACAGTGATGTTTACGTCAGCCGAGAGACACATAAGTCTAAACTAAAGCATACGTTGATTGCCAAAAGTTTATATCCTTAAGAGACACATATGAAATGATTGACTGACGTCCAATTGCAAAAATTACTGCGGAGGAAGACGTCTGGGAACTATGAATCCATGCAGAGAACATTTTTGCATATTCCACAACTAGCTCATTCATGTGAAGCTGATAAACTGAGAACCACTCAACAAAATGAATAGAGAGCGTACTAGGATGATGCTTACAGTGCAATGAAAATGCTGGAAAATTTGTTCCATCATTTGCTTCGCTGTGAAATTAAGAGTTGGTGTGTTGTTAGTCTTCTTGATCATCACGAAAATTTGCCTTCAAACTAATTAATTAGCTCTCAGTCTGTCTGTTTGTCTATCTGTCTGTCTATATGTCTGTCTGTCTGCCTGTACTAGACCCACTTACCCTAGGGGTATACTCGACCCACTCACCAGGGGGTCTACTCGACCCACTCACCAGGGGGATCTACTCGACCCATTCACCAGGGGGGGGGGGTGTACTCGACCCGCTCACCGGGGGTGTGGTGAATTCACTTGTGAGATTCATATTTATTTAATTTATTTCAATTTACTGTGTACAGTAATTTATATTTTACATTAATTTATATAGTAATTTTTATTTACATTAATTTATATTTTCGGTAGCAAACTGTTTGTTGCTTGAAGTGGACTGTATTTTTTAAAATGTCTCACAAATCACTTTCCTCACTCATTCTGGGGGGTTCTTAGTTTATATGTAGTTAATCAAAATTATTGATTAGTAGACATTCACTACAGTATTAGACTACATATTATTAACTAAAATGGGATTATCTTAACTAAAATTATCTTATTGTTGTTATTTCCTACACAACCAGTATGAACACGAATGATTAAACCTGTCGATACACTGTGGGTGTGGCTGGCTCCCAACTTATGTACTGGTGAACTAGGTAACTAGTGTTAATTCTTGTTCCTCTTCTGTTCCACGAGTCAAAGGGCACTCACAAATAAAAGCATTAAGCCTAATATGACAGCTATATCAGGGGGAAACATTGGTATATTGATTATGAGATAAGGACCAAGGAATATTTACCTTGTTTTTGTGTCTCATTTGCATTCTAACCGGCTCACCGTATAAGTACCTATAATATTTCAGATTAGGAATGAAACAGCTAATAAACAAGTTTCGGAAAGAACACCTCCCTTACTGTAGACGATGCATGTTCATAACGGGATGGTTTAGTCTTGTAACACTGGTGTCCAAGGAAAATTTCTGTGGAACTTGAAGTGAGCTCCACTCGAGACTTTGTTGATAAATTTACTGCCTGCCTAAGGCCAGCCTCCCATTGACGCATCCTGGTTCTCTTATCCCGATGTCAAAAGTGGTTAAATGGCCTACATTTACTGTAGGTATTTTTGGTACTACAGTTTGGTTCTGATAATTTATTTGATTCATGGGAAATGTTGTTATGATGTTTACAGTCCAGAGACTGCTGTATTAAGAATAATTCCCAACAGAATTAGCTGGTGAATTTCATAGCAACATGGCAATGATATCCCCCGTTTTCTATTGAGGAAAATTCCACTGTGCTTCATTTGATATGAGTTAATTTATTTATACAATCCAGCAGCTATTATCTGCCTTTTGTATTAAATATAAGTAAATGGTGTTGGGTTTTACGACATAATTCCCCGAGGACCGAACACAGGCTGAAGTCCATTACTTAGGACTGACGAGCACCGATACTCCTCCTTCTAATTATTAGATTAATTTTGATGTTAGTAGTTAGTAATCACACATTTTGTGTGGCAGTTTGTAAAGGACAGATGTCCCGTACAAGAACTGTAGGGGTTGGTAGTCTTGTGACGATTTCATTCCCGGCTAACTCTTGTGAGGCTAAAATTCTAACCTAAGTACAATATATTTAACCCTGAGAACTGAATATGAACAATTACTACAGTCAAGTATAATTCTGGGACTGGAGTGAGAACAGTGACATTAGTTATATTAACTTAAAGGTTGTTCAGGTTACTGGTCACTGATATTTATACACTGAGGCCCATGATTAGGCCCTGGATTAAATAATAAATGTATCAAAATCAGTCATCGGATTTATATAGTCAGTCATGCTCCCCTGTGCTTATTTGCTGGAGTTTATTTGGCTGACAAATTGAATTTAATTTTGTTATTTGATTCAGAGGATTGAATAGTCAATCATTAAAGTCAAGTATGGTTCTGAGACTGCATGGAGTTCAATGACTTTGGTCACAGTGACTTATAGGTTGTTTAGGCTACTGTTCACTGATTTGCCAATGAGGCCTCATGAACACATCATCAGCTTTAAATGATGATCAACAGATCATCATTTAAATCATGACCAACAGAGATTGATCAAGATCAACCTCTGTTGTTATTGTCAACTGTATTATCCTTAGTATAATGCTACTGGAGTTGTATAATCAGCTGACAAGCTTAGATTTCTACTGGTATTGTTTGATTGCAGGAATAGGTCTCCTAAGGGTAAATACTGGAGCTGTGAGTAATTTGCCTCCTGCAGAATTTAGCATGGTTATACCCTGATATTTAGTTAGGCTACCGATGAATTGGTGGTAGTAGAAGTCTGCACCTACAAGGATTCTGATGTCGGTGAGGTGATCAGACTTAATTTTAGCTGCCAATTTTATTTCCCATATTTCTCAGGAAATTGGCAGTAGCGCCTAGACCTTGTACATTTAGGTCGGTTGGAATTGTGTCCACTACAATGGCTTGTACTTGACAGACGTAGCTGCCTAATCTTACTGATGTTTGAACCACCGGGTAGACCTGAGGTCCTGTCTCAACTAAGAACCATGAAATATTCAATGTCCCTTGATTACAGTCTTTAATTGTAGATCATCTGCCACTTTTTAGTGAGAAATGTTCTTTGGGACGCTTGGTTAAACAACCCACGAGTATGGACCCTGGCCCTCTTATTCTGGATGGTAATTTAGGCAGTAGGCAAAATCACATTACGTTTGGACTCTGCCGATTGGACACTGACTTTATGTCGCACCTTTCAGTGTTGTTCTGTGGTGGGAATGTTATCTTCCACCTTGGGTTTGGAACACGTTAATTTATTAAGTTTGCACAGTGCTGCATGGTGCTTAACTTTTCTACACCTATTGCAGGTGTAAAGTTAGATCTCACAACGCTCGAAGTTGTGTGATTTGAGACACCTTGGGCATTTCCTTAATATCAGGTGTCGCTCAATACGAGTGTCTCTGTCAGGATAATTGGTGCAACAGTGTGTTGAATGTTTCTCTTTGCAGAGCAAACATTTTCCCCAGCCTACTGCAAGCTTGAATGTTACCGGTTTGGGTTAACTAGTAACAGTAGGCTTGGAGGATTCTGCTGCATAAGTGCTCTCACTGCCAGATTTTCTCTACCTTGGTGTGGAAGTTCTTTTTTCTTCTTTTTATTGATAAAGTACATTAAATACACATAAAAACACCCTGGAAAATTTGAACAAGCAGTGATCCATAAAGTACATAACAACACATGAGAACAACAGAGAAAGGAAACACAAAACTGAAAACAAAACAAGCATATAACAGGAAACATGAAAAAAACAGAAATGATATGGTACAAAATAACAATTACAAAACTAGATACACAAGCCAGCCTGAAGGGCCACATAAGCAGGACAAAAAACCAAGACAGACAGGAATTCATAACCAGAACACGCAGGGACCGGGAAAGAACATAAAGAAATGACAACCACACATGCAAAACATAAACAAAACAAAACAAGCACCGGAACATGCAGGAACCGGCCAACACACATGCAAATACAAACACATACCCAACAGCCCTAGAAACTACACAAACAAAAGAACACAAAGCACACACAGGACACAAACAGCACAGTACAACCAAAAAAATGCATACGGAACACACAAACAAGCACATCACCCAACAGGGCGAAACCTAACACGTAGACAAAACATACATAGAACCGCAGAAACGGTAACAAAATCACAGACAGGGAGTTTACACTCAAACACCGGCACAATCGATACTTGTCCGGAAACTCCTGTGTCGGGAAGCACAAGCAGTACTCTTCCCAAACCAGCTGGACGTCTTCGGACACCGGTCTACCAGGAGACGCACAAAGCCGAGGCATCCAATCAGGTAGTAGTAGTAGGCCTCCTTCATTCTCGGAAGACTATGGAGTTGCGCCCTAACAGGGCGCAAAGCCTGGGTAGGTAGATATGGAGGAGAAGCTGTTACCCATGCAGCAGGTCCCCCCTCTCCACGTTGCTGAAATTATCCAATAGAAAGGCAAATGCCAATACACATGGTTCCAGCAACGTCGCAGGAGCTGCCAGAACGAGGTCGACGTCAACAACGAACTGCCTTAGGGGCTCCAACTCCGGATTTTTCCTCGAGGTTGACTCCTGAAGCCTCTCCCAAAAAAAGGGGTATGGCCACAAGGCAGCGGAGGTTTAAAATCAGGGTTTCTCTCCCCTAGATGGGCTGCCTTCCCAGGCTATCGAGTCCCATCTACCCGGAGCAGCTGGTTTTAAGGCGCCAGAGCACGCCCTCACCCCTTCTCCTGTCAGTAAAAGCAGTTCCGCCGGACTTAAAGACTAAGCCACCCGTGCAGGCCAGGAGTTGGACTTGGTTGTCAGAGGCTATTTGAGACGCATGCCGTATAGGAGCCTTTTATAGGTCATGGGAGCTCGTCCCCCATTACCACCCCCTGGCTATGACAACCCCTTAGAATCCAATCAGGTACCCCATATATAAACCCCTTTAACCTCGGTACCTAAATAGTTGATGAGCACCACGGGACCGGACGCACCCTGTTCGTCCAAAGTGAGGTCCAAACACCACGACTGAGGGACTATGCCCCCATCAGCCGCGATCACAGGAAAGAGGTCCACACTAGGGGATTTTGCACTGGAATCCGCACAGGGAGGCGCTCCGGGGGCGGCACAGGGCACCGCACAGGGCTTCGAACTGGCCTGCGCACGAGGCTTCTCACGAGGCTTCTCACGGGGCTGCACACTGGGGGGGGGGGGGACCCACAAAGGACACAGATGCGTCAGAGCCCCTGCCAGTGGGCACATGAACAAAGGCACCCTGGCACATATCCTTCCTTAAGTCCACAACGAGATCACGCTCGGGAGGAGAAACCTCAAACCGTGGGGAGCCAACAGCAGGAGGCGTAGGGGGCGACTCAGGAGGTAGCACAGAGCCCCCCACAGCACCGCCAACCTCGGAGGGAGACGCTGGATCAACATACTCTCCTACCTCCACCCAAGGCACACCAAGAAAGGGAGATGTACTCGGGACTCGCCTCGAGTGCTTGTGGATAAGCTGCCGGTCGTCCGAGCTGTCACCCTCATCATCCCGTAACACATCATAATTCTCCAACGGACGCACCTTCGAAATCCGGCCCCTGAAAACAGCAGCCTCCACGGCCAGGGGGCACCAGACTACACACACTACAGAAGACATCTTACCGCGGACATCCAAAGAGACAGGAGACGACGCATGCAGGGACGAAGCAGGCAGGGGTGGCCACAACGGGGTGGGCTGGGGCAGCAGGGACTCGGAGGTGGGAAAGCCGGTGGCGGGGGCGGGGCTGCCCCCAAACCACACGTCAACATCGTCACCCCCACCCAACACCAAGGCAGAAGCCGGCAAGCCGGCAGGGAATCATCACACGGTCCAACACTTGGAAACAGCTGGGGGAAAATCCTTCTCCCGGAAAAGGTTAACAGGTGTGACTCGGCGCTCCTCACACCCCACAGCCAGGTGACCCGGTAAACCGCACCTGAAACATGCCCGAGGTTGTCCACTGTGAAAAACACGAATTGAGAACCCCAACAGCATGATGGAGAACGGTAAAGAATCCCTGAGGCACATGGCGAGAGTGCGGGACCCACAAGGGACCCCCTTCCATCTCCCGGTAGGGACGGAATTCATTCTTACATGTTGGACCCGCCCAAACCGGGCAAAGTATCGACGTAGAAGATCTTCAGGAACTTAAAAGGCATCCCATGCACTGCTACATACGTCGTGGCTCCACAACGGTCAGAGAGGGTCACTGACCCACCATCTCCAGGAAGAATGAATGAGCGCCCATCATAGCGCGTGACGAGATCTTGATAAAACGCCGGGGAGCCGAACTTGACAATCGCCCGCCGTCTGGCAAGCAGCTGCACCCAGCACACAGACTCCACTGGTACACGAAGCATATTAATTATCACCACCACCACCGCGTGGTAGGAAGGAATTCCAGAGAACTCCAGGCCAATGGAGGCCTGCCTGGTGACAGGAGGCACAGGCCTCCCCATGATTGCAGACAGTCAGGGCCCCAGGGGACCTTCAGCAGAAACACGGGACACAAGCCACGTCAGCAGCGACATCCTGGTCCTCACTCCTTGCCGGATTGACAACAACTGCAGTCAGCAACGGCAGAATCATGTGGAAGTAATTGATTGTTGTTTATTTGGGGTATTTGGTTCACCCTTTAACTTACTATTTTTTACTATTTCTGAAGGCTCGCAAGAGGCTTTAACTTCCTCATTTGCACGTCATTTGTCTATGACAGAACGCAAACCTTCAGTGATGTCTTGTACTGTCAGGATGGGTTTATTGTAATCTACCTAGTATATCACTGGACAGTTTTCGTTGAGTGACTACTTTGGTCATCCACTCAGTAGTGATTATATCAACCTAAAGACTAAATGTTCTTAGTAGTGACTCCAACTCCATGCAGAAGGATTGTAATGAGTAAGGAGTTTGATTAGGTTGATATAAGTCCAGCAATTGAAGTACTAGCTGTATGACAGCTATCTCATTGACAGCATTATTCCTACAGAGCTGGTCTGGAAAATTAGTGTTGTCATTATTTATATTTATATTTTCTATCTATGGTTCAGTTTTACCATTAATTTCAGTGGTAAATCAACACATCCTCTACAGGCAATGGTATAGTGAGAGGCAATTGACATTTTCCATCAAGCCCTGTTATATGGGAGAACACGTGGCCCATGCTTAATGCATACAATTGCCTCTCACTATACCATTGCCTGGAGAGGATGGGTTGTCTGGGAGTTAAATACCCCAGAATTCCCACCTCTTTTGGGGCTCTGAGTATGGTGCAGTGGGTACAAGTGCGTACCTGCCATCCTGGTGGCCAGGGTTCAAGTCCCCTGGTGGGTGTTGTGTGTCTAAAAGTTTCTATACTTCTACCTTGCGCGTTTAGGCAAGTGTATGCATAAAGTTAGATATATTAAGATTAAGTTAGATATATAATCTATACTAAAATTAAGTTAGATATATATACACACAGACTAAAAGAATAGGGGCGATAGGAGAAGAAAATATCAAAGTGTTCAATGTGGATCTACAAGGTCATCTCTGAGTACTTTTTATTTTCTTCTCTGAGGCTATGTGTCCCTACACTTGCACCAGAGGTGGTACCCCTTTTAGGTTATATATATATATATATATATATATATATATATATATATATATATATATATATATATATATATATATATATATATATATATATATATATATATATATATATATATATATATATATATATATATATATATAATATATATATATATATATATATATATATATATATATATATATATATATATATATATATATATATATATATATATATATATATATATATATATATATATATATATATTTATATATAGAAGGGAGTACCACCTCTAGCTGGAAGAAGGGGGACCCATAGCCTCGGAGGAAACCACGCATAACGCATTAGAGGGAATGTTTAGATCCCCTCCAATACAGTTTCTGTGTGCTTTTCTCCTACTACCCCCTTCCTTTTTTATTTTTTGTGCCTTTTATGCATTTGATGGTTACAAGATATACATGGGTTGATACAAAAATAATAATGCAAAAAGGTACTTAAAGGTTATGGATCTCTTGAAAAACACAACAATGGGAAACATTGATGAATGTCACAGACAGGTTCGATCATTGTTGCAAGTCAAACACTTCTTCGAATTCCTCTGAAGTTGGACTAGTGCCCAAGACGCAACAGGCATTTCCCCTCTGAATCGCAACACTGAGGCGCTGGAACAAGAAACTTTTTGCTCTCTGGTCTTTTGTAGCGCTGATCAATTTGTCCCCCAATTCCTTCAGGAACTTCAATGCACATTTTCCCCACGAACCGAGGGTCTCCGAGCCGATCGGAACAAAGCTGTAGCAGTGTGCTAGACCTCTG
Organism: Procambarus clarkii; assembly: GCF_040958095.1. Taxonomy (NCBI): domain Eukaryota; kingdom Metazoa; phylum Arthropoda; class Malacostraca; order Decapoda; family Cambaridae; genus Procambarus; species Procambarus clarkii. Next base: position 37,608,346 of record NC_091179.1, read on the forward strand.
TATTTAATAATTTTCTGCGATTCCCTGAAAGAAGCAGCACCACCGCTTTCACGTGTGCTGTAGTGGAGGTAGGTACTGGCCAGTGTGGCAGCGCACGTGTAGTCCCATACCACTTGCTTACCATCCTTCCAAGGTAGCAAGGTGACCCCATCAGGGCGCTTCTGAGGGTCGTTAGGTCTGGATAAGTGTGGTTCTCTTTGTGCCGGGCAGCGGGCTGTGGCGAGGCTCCTCTTGATGATGTCGTTGACTTCTTCATGTCTTGCAATTTTACCCTGTGATTTACGACATACCAGACCATGACGACCATATTGGTCTGCCATCGCAGTTCCGCAGATGCACCTATGTTCGGTGAGGATGGGGGCGGCAAGGCGAAGGGCAACTCCAATGCGGAGAGCGTCATGACTGAGGCGAGTTCCCAGGGCTGCATTGGGCACAGCAAATAAAAAATCCCCGGCGTGGGGTGCTGTTACCGCTAGGAGGCGGGCTTTGTTTTCAGCATCAGCGTTGTCAATCATTGCTGTGACAGTCTTTTCCATTATGGGGCTATCCCAGTGGGCCTGCTTGTGGTCTTTTGGGACTTGTGGTAGGGGTTGAGGGTGTGCAATGGTGTCCCATTGTCTGGCTGCTTCGATGAACGTTTGATCATGAGTTCCTGCTGTCTCTCTCATACGCTCTGGTAGGATCTGCCCTACCAATTCGTTGGCTGCTGTACATGAGGATAAGAATGCTGGAAGTGCTACCTCAGTTGCCTTTCGTATGCCTATCCCTCCAAATCTCACTGGTAGTGTTGCTTGGTCCCACTGACTGTCATCTAAATCTAGGGTGAGCGCCTTCCTGAATATTGACCTGAGGAGCTCATCATATTGATTTAGAAATGGGTTGCCAAAAGTTGGTGCACACCTTATGAAGTATGTTAGCCTGGGCAAGGTAAGGCACTTTGTGAGAAGGTAGAGGGCATCGTGGGAGTCCAAGTCCCCAATTCTCTCTTCCATCCTCTTTAGGTTTCTAAACTTTTCGTCAAGGACTGCAGCAATGGCATTGTGGCCCAGAGGTGCTCCGAGTAGTGTGCTGTCGGTAGGTTTAACGACTGAGGCTTCTGGTAGAACTGATTTCACTGCTCTAATGATTATTTCACTGGATGCAATAATTTCGCACTTGGAGGGGTTAAGAACGAGACCCATGGACTCCCCCCGTGTCTTCACCAGCTGTAGGTCTTCTAGCAGGGAATTTTGTGTGTCTGCTAGAGTGCCATCATCCAGGAACCAGATGTTGAGCTCGCTGGACAGTCTGGTTGTAATTTCTCGAACCGCTATGCAAAAGAGGAACGGTGCAAGTGGGTCACCCTGTTGAATTCCCTCTGCTGAGGTGACTTCATGTTTGCCAAACAGGAGGGTTGAGTCTTTGCTGTAGCCTGCTGACACAAACGGGAGAATGCTTGGGCAATGTTCCTGGACTGCAGTGAGGATTGCTTCCCTTTTGACCGAGTTGAAAGCGTTTTTAAAATCTAATTTTACTACTGCCTGGTCTTCAGTAAGAGAGCTAATGTAGGCTCGTGCAGCATGAGCCGCTGCTTCACAGCCTTGGGGGACTCCAAACCCCAGCTGCTTGGGTTGCAGCATGGTGGCTGCTTCCATTCGGATACTTCTGACAGCAGCCCTTGCAACTAGGCGGCGAAGGGTATTACCAACGGCAATGGGTCTGATCCCTCCCCCCTTCTTTTTCAGGGCACATAGGGATGCAGCAAAGAAGAATGGTTTGATTTCATTAGGGATTAACCCGGCGAGGCAGTTGTTGACAAACGTTGTGATTTCTGTCAGGAGCGCTTCTGCAGCTGGGCCAAGAACAGGGTTCACCATTTCCTTCACATGTTGAGGTCTTACCCCTGTGTAGCCTCCTGAGGAGCCCGGGGGAAATGAAACGATAGCTTTATAAACCTCTGACTCCCTGAGGACCAGAGGTTCCTGGTTAGGGGCGAGCCTGACCTGTGGGGGAGGTCCACCTACGGCCCTGAGGGGGTGTTTTTCTCTCAGTGCTTGGGCTGTGGTTTCATCCCTGGGCAAAATTTTGTCCTCACTTGTGATCAACCTGAGTGCCCCGACTGTATTGCCCTCTTCAATTTTCTTGCTTACTTGGGTACCTAATTTTCTGTTGTCGCTGATTGTCGTACTTGGTATGCCTCGGCGGTGTTTGGTGTGTTTGGTGAGGCGGACTAGGTTGTCAGCCCTAGGAAAATCCTAATTGCTTTATTGACGGATGAGGCCAGCGTCTTGCCTCCTCTGTCTGGTACACCTAAGCATGCATTGCCAAAAAGTAACAGATTGTGCCAGGCTTTGATGGTATCAGGTGCATCAAGGTTATTTGACCCTCTGTTGACTTTTGCGATGAGGTCCGTGTATTTCCCTGCAGCAAATGGGCGAGAGGCCTTTGGGATGTGGGTGAGTGTCCTGGTTGACGTTGCTTTAATTGCCTCTAGCAGGTCGTCTGTTGCAATGTAATCTGTTGCGATTTGTACTGGTGCAACAGGCTCCTGAGTGCTGCCTCCTCCCACGGGAGGCCTCCCTGACCCAGGACAGTCACCATGCTGGCGTATGACTCTGGAGACAGAGTTGATGCTGATGTTGCTCCCACAAACACTGCATGTGCCTCTCCTTTGATTGGCTTCGGGAGGGGTGAGCTGGCTGGTAGCGGCTTCTTCTGCCATCCCCTTAGGTGAAGTGAATGTCACCTTGCACTGGAGTATTTGTCTCTCCCTCCTGGCTGGGGGACGAGGTTGTCCCCTATACTATGCGTCATGTCTGGGCAGATGTCTGGGGTGGGTGGGCTCGTGGAGGTGGTGGGTGGGGGGGTTGGGAGGCTGCGCTGGCCTGGTCTGGGAGGGTGGCCGGGGAGGGGAAGGCGCGACCACCTGATCGTGGGAGGTGGGGGCGGGGAAGCGGAAGACACTGCACCACACGGAGGGGGGGGGGGGGGAGACACTACACAAGTGGAGTGGGCGAGCGGGAGACACTACACTCAGGGGGTGGGGGGGAGGCACTACACTCAGGGGGTGGGGGGGAGGCACTACACTCAGGGGGTGGGGGGGGAGGCACTACACTCAGGGGGTGGGGGGGAGGGTTGATGTGACACGTAACACTGGGATAATTTCCTTTTGTCACTAAACACTGGTGAATGTGTCCTGGCTCACTGGGTGTGGTGCTCTGGGTGGTGGATATATATATATATATATATATATATATATATATATATATATATATATATATATATATATATATATATATATATATATATATATATATATATATATATATATATATATATATTAGTATATTTTGGTAGCAGTCTTTCCTGTAGACATATATTATTAAATATGACCGAAAAAGTAAGATTAATAATTCTAACACGATTTTTTTTTTTTTTTCCAATCTTTCGTACATTTCTTTTCACTGTTGGAGGTAAATCAAAAATCAATTCTCCAAAATTCATTTTTATTTCTAGTCTGACGCGACACGAGCGCGTTTCGTAAAACTTATTACATTTTCAAAGACTTTAGTTCACAAATACACAACTGAATAGAACTTACGCATCTCCGATTTTATATCTACATTTGAGTGAGGTGGAAGGGGTGATGTGGCATTAACACAAGACAGAACAAGATGTGGCATTAATAGGGTATTAATTTCATCAACACAAGACAGAACAAGAGTATTAATAGGGTATTAATTTCATCAACACAAGACAGAACACGAAACAATGGATATTGAATAGAAGTGTTTGTAGAAAGCCTATTGGTCCATATTTCTTGATGCTTCTATATTGGAGCGGAGTCTTGAGGTGGGTAGAATATAGTTGTGCAATAATTGGCTGTTGATTGCTGGTGTTGACTTCTTGATGTGTAGTGCCTCGCAAACGTCAAGCCGCCTGCTATCGCTGTATCTATCGATGATTTCTGTGTTGTTTACTAGGATTTCTCTGGCGATGGTTTGGTTGTGGGAAGAGATTATATGTTCCTTAATGGAGCCCTGTTGCTTATGCATCGTTAAACCCCTAGAAAGAGATGTTGTTGTCTTACCTATATACTGGGTTTTTTGGAGCTTACAGTCTCCAAGAGGGCATTTGAAGGCATAGACGACGTTAGTCTCTTTTAAAGCGTTCTGTTTTGTGTCTGGAGAGTTTCTCATGAGTAGGCTGGCCGTTTTTCTGGTTTTATAGTAAATCGTCAGTTGTATCCTCTGATTTTTGTCTGTAGGGATAACGTTTCTATTAACATTATCTTTCAGGACCCTTTCCTCCGTTTTATGAGCTGTGGAAAAGAAGTTCCTGTAAAATAGTCTAATAGGGGGTATAGGTGTTGTGTTAGTTGTCTCTTCAGAGGTTGCATGGCTTTTCACTTTCCTTCTTATGATGTCTTCAACGAAACCATTGGAGAAGCCGTTATTGACTAGGACCTGCCTTACCCTACAGAGTTCTTCGTCGACTTGCTTCCTTCTGAGCTGTGGCTGAGAGCACCGTCGACATATGCGTTAACAACACTCCTCTTGTACCTGTCTGGGCAGTCGCTGTTGGCATTTAGGCACATTCCTATGTTTGTTTCCTTAGTGTAGACTGCAGTGTGGAAACCTCCGCCCTTTTCCATGACTGTTACATCTAGAAAGGGCAGCTTCCCATCCTTTTCCATCTCGTAAGTGAAACGCAGCACGGAACTCTGCTCAAATGACTCCTTCAGCTCCTGCAGATGTCTGACATCAGGTACCTGTGTAAAAATGTCGTCAACATACCTGCAGTATATGGCCGGTTTCAAGTTCATGTCGACTAAGACTTTTTGCTCGATGGTACCCATGTAGAAGTTTGCAAACAGGACACCTAGGGGAGAACCCATGGCGACCCCATCTACTTGCTTATGCATGTGCCCATCTGGGCTCAAGAAGGGTGCCTCTTTAGTACAAGCTTGGAGTAGTTTCCTCAGAATATTTTCTGGTATGTCAAGAGGAGTACAGGCTGGATCACGATACACTCTGTCGGCTATCATTCCGATTGTCTCGTCCACAGGTACGTTGGTACAACGTACCTGTGGACGAGACACTTCTATTCAATATCCATTGTTTCGTGTTCTGTCTTGTGTTGATAAAATTAATACCCTATTAATACTCTTGTTCTGTCTTGTGTTGATGAAATTAATACCCTATTAATGCCACATCTTGTTCTGTCTTGTGTTAATGCCACATCACCCCTTCCACCTCACTCAAATGTAGATATAAAATCGGAGATGCGTAAGTTCTATTCAGTTGTGTATTTGTGAACTAAAGTCTTTGAAAATGTAATAAGTTTTACGAAACGCGCTCGTGTCGCGTCAGACTAGAAATAAAAATGAACTTTGGAGAATTGATTTTTGATTTACCTCCAACAGTGAAAAGAAATGTACGAAAGATTGAAAAAATTCGTGTTAGAATTATTAATCTTACTTTTTCGGTCATATTTAATAATATATATATATATATATATATATATATATATATATATATATATATATATATATATATATATATATATATATATATATATATATATATATATATATGACCGAAAATGTAAGATTAATAATTCTAGCACGAATTTTCTCAATATTTCTTATATTGAGAAAAAAAAAATATATATATATATATATATATATATATATATATATATATATATATATATATATATTATATATATATATTTTTATATTAATATATATAAATATATATATTATATTTTCATCTTAACTGTCGATGGCAATTGAAAAATCAATTCTCGAAAATTCATTTTTATTTCTAGTCTGACGCGACACATGAACGCGTTTCGTAATAACTTATTACATTTTCAAAGACAAAGTTTACACACACACAACTATAACCTGCAAACACTAAACAGAGTTCTACTATGCTATAATTTAAACATCTTTCATCTTATATACCTAGATTTGTGTGAGGTGATATGTTACAACAGTTTTGGATGAGGTGAACAAAACTTTCAACACAAGACAGAACACGAAACAAGAACACGAAACAGTAACTGCAAAGGGCCTATTGGCCCATATATCTTGATGCTTCTATATTGAACCGAAACACCGAAACAGATAGACGGCTTCCTAAACCTTGCTGGAATCAACCTCACTGAGGACCAAGTCACTCTCCTAAATCTGGGTATAAACTGTCACGTTATGACCAGACCGAGTGAGATGGCCCGGAAAGTGGAGTTGGAGATCCTGTTGGACGACATATTCGACCTCGAGACACAAAACAAGGTCACCACCAAAGACACCTTACAAGCAGAACTTATTGCAGAAGGAGGAAAGATTCGAGGCAACTACAGAAGCACCATACTGTCCCCCGAGTTCAAAGCGGCAGCTAAGAGCCTTCGTGAGAACAAGGAGATGGTGACAAGTCAGGAGTGGTGACAAGTCGCCAATATACGTCATTCTTAAAAAAGACGAATATCTGGCGAAAATGAACCTCATACTCTCTGACCAAACTAAATTCCAAAGGGTGACGAAGGACGCTACAGCAGAATTGAAAGCAAAGGTCAACAAATTGATCGAAACTGTGAACGGCAAGAAATCTGGACTCCACCTGCCAAAGATCATTGAGGAATACAAACCTGGGTATGCGTATGGAAATGTCAAGACACACAAGCCTGGAAACCCACTTCGGCCAATCATCAGCCAGATACCCAAACCCACGTACGGATTGTCAAAGCGACTCAACGGCTTGCTGACCCCTTATGTCCCTTGCGCTTTACGCCTGAAGTCTCCAAAGGAATTTGTTGACTTACTGCAAGGAACACAGGCCGCAGGGATAAGAGCCTCATTGGACGTAAAATCACTGTTTTCCAACGTACCTGTGGATGAAACAATCGGGATGATAGAGGACAGAGTGTATTGTGATCCGGCCTGTACTCCTCTTCACATACCAGAAAACATTCTAAGGAAACTACTCCAAGCTTGTACTAAAGAGTCACCCTTCTTGAGCCCGGATGGGCACATGTACAAGCAAGTAGACGGGGTCGGCATGGGTTCTCCCCTAGGTGTCCTGTTTGCGAACTTCTACATGGGTACCATCGAACAGAAGGTCTTAGTCGACATGAACTTGAAACCGGCCAAATACTGCAGGTATGTTGACGACATTTTTACACAGGTACCTGATGTCAGACATCTGCAGGAGCTGGAGGAGGCATTTGAGCGGAATTATGTGTTGCGTTTCACTTACGAGATGGAGAAGAATGGGAAGCTGCCCTTTCTAGATGTAACAGTCATGGAAAGGAGCGGAGGTTTCCACACTGCAGTCTACACTAAGGAAACAAACATAGGAATGTGCCTCAATGCCAACAGTGACTGCCCAGACAGGTACAAGAGGAGTGTTGTTAACGCTTATGTCGCCTGTGCTCTCAGCCACAGCTCAAGATGGAAGCAAGTCGATGAAGAACTCTGTAGGGTAAGGCAGGTCCTAGTCAACAACATCTTTTCCAATGGTTTCGTTGAAGACATCATAAGAAGGAAAGTGAAATGCCATGCAACCTCTGAAGAGACCACTAACACAACACCTTTACCACCTATTAGACTATTTTACAGGAACTTCTTTTCCACAGCTCATAAAATGGAGGAAATGGTCCTGAAAGATATTGTTGATAGGAACGTTATCCCTACAGACAAAAATCAGAAGATACAATTGACCATTTACTATAAAACCAAAAAAAACGGCCAACCTACTCATAAAAAACTCTCCAGACACAAAGCTGAACGCTTTAAAAGAGACCAACGTCGTCTATGCCTTCAAATGCCCACTTGGGGACTGTAAGCCTCAAAGAACTCAGTATATAGGCAAGACAACAACATCTCTTTCCAGGCAATTAACGAAGCATAAGCAACAGGGCTCCATTAAGGAACATATAATCTCTTCCCACAACCAGACCATCACCAGAGAAATCTTAACAAACAACACAGAAATCATCGATAGATACAGCGATAGCAGGCAGCTTGACATCTGCTTGGCACTACCCATCAACAAGTCAACACCAGCAATCAACAGCCAATTAATGCACAACTATATTCTACCCACTTCAAGACTCCGCACCAATATAGAAGCATCAAGAAATATGGGCCAATAGGCCCTTTGCAGTTACTTCCATTCTTCCCTCTAACTTACCCAATTTATACTCATTGTTTCGTGTTCTGTCTTGTGTTGAAAGTTTTGTTCACCTCATCCAAAACTGTTGTAACATATCACCTCACCCAATGCAGGTATATAAAATGAAAGATGTTTAAATCATAGCATAGTAGAACTCTGTTTAGTGTTTGCAGGTTATAGGTGTGTGTGTGTAAACTAAAGTCTTTGAAAATGTAATAAGTTATTACGAAATGCGTTCAAGTGTCGCGTCAGACTAGAAATAAAAATGAATTTTGGAGAATTGATTTTTCAATTACCATCGACAGTGAAAAGAAACATAAGAAATATTGAGAAAATTCGTGCTAGAATTATTAATCTTACTTTTTCGGTCATATTTATTAATAATATATGTATATATATATATATATATATATATATATATATATATATATATATATATATATATATATATATATATATATATATATATATATATATATATATATATATATATATATATGTCGTACCTAGTAGCCAGAACGCACTTCTCAGCCTACTATGCAAGGCCCGATTTGCCTAATAAGCCACGTTTTCATGAATTAATTATTTTTCGACTACCTAACCTAACCTAACCTAACTTTTTCGGCTACCTAACCCAACCTAACCTATAGAGATAGGTTAGGTTAGGTTAGGTAGGGTTGGTTAGGTTCGGTCATATATCTACGTTAATTTTAACTCCAATAAAATAAAATTGACCTCATACATAAGGAAATGGGTAGCTTTATCATTTCATAAGAAAAAAATTAGAGAAAATATATTAATTCAGGAATACTTGGCTTATTAGGCAAATCGGGCCTTGCATAGTAGGCTGAAAAGTGCGTTCTGGCTACTAGGTACGACATATATATATATATATATATATATATATATATATATATATATATATATATATATATATATATATATATATATATATATATATAAATATATATATATATATATATATATATATATATATATATATATATATATATAAATATATATATGTCGTACCTAGTAGCCAGAACTCACTTCTCAGCCTACTATTCAAGGCCCGATTTGCCTAATAAGCCAAGTTTTCCTGAATTAATATATTTACTATAATTTTTTTCTTATGAAATGATAAAGCAACCCTTTTCTCTATGTATGAGGTCAATTTTTTTTTATTGGAGTTAAAATTAACGTAGATATATGACCGAACCTAACCAACCCTACCTAACCTAACCTAACCTATATTTATAGGTAAGGTTAGGTTAGGTAGCCAAAAAAAGCTAGGTTAGGTTAGGTTAGGTAGGTTAGGTAGACGAAAAAACATTAATTCATGAAAACTTGGCTTATTAGGCAAATCGGGCCTTGAATAGTAGGCTGAGAAGTGCGTTCTGGCTATTAGGTACGACATATATATATATATATATATATATATATGTCGTACCTAGTAGCCAGAATGCACTTGTCAGCCTACTATGCAAGGCCCGATTTGCCTAATAAGCCAAGTTTTCCTGAATTAATATATTTTCCCTAATTTTTTTCTTATGATATGATGAAGCTACCCATTTCATTATGTATGAGGGCAATTTTTTTTTATTGGAGTTAAAATTAACGTAGATATATGACCGAACCTAACCAACCCTACCTAACCTAACCTAACCTATCTTTATAGGTTAGGTAAGGTTAGGTAGCCGAAAAAGTTAGGTTTGGTTAGGTTAGGTAGGTTAGGTAGTCGAAAAACAACTAATTCATGAAAACTTGGCATATTAGGCAAATCGGGCCTTGCATAGTAGGCTGAGAAGTGCGTTCTGGCTACTAGGTACGACATATATATATATATATATATATATATATATATATATATATATATATATATATATATATATATATGCGGAAAATCCACAGAGAAATATGAAATGAGGTGAACGTTTCGGCTTTGTTAAAGCCTTTGTCAACACCAGACTGACTAAGGAGAAGGGAGAAGGGGGAGGATATATAGGCCGACACCTGACCAACCCATCCCTAGGGTTGGTCAGGTGTAATTAACCAAAAACAGGTATAGCTTAGCTTAGAATGGTCAAAGAGGATTAAGCGGTCAGAGAATAAGGATGAAAGATTAAAGAAAAGCCTCATGAACACACAATATATGAATATACAGTTATAATGAGACATTGTAAGCCTCTCTATCAGAGTTGTTTCTTAAACTGTTGTGCAATATTATAACTTAAAAATGGATCAAGTTTGTACATTCCAGTACTAACATTAAGAAGATTTGGACACTGACTGATTAGAGCAGACTCAATCAAATTCCGTTCCACGAAATCACCACAATTGGTAATGCTTTTTGCCCCATTCCAGTTAATATTGTGATCGCATAAACTCGTATGTAGATACAATGCATTAGACGTTTGGGCAGTTCTAATACTATAAGCATGTTGTGACAACCGCAATTGTAAGGACTTTCCTGTTTGTCCAAGGTACACAGAATCACAATCATTGCAGGGAATCGAATACACACAACCTGCTGTATCAGGGGAGTTTTTTATTAAATTGGATTTGATCGTACTATTAGTGAACACCAAATTTATATTAAGTTTCTTAAAAATCAGAGACAATTTTTCAAGTCCACTCGCATAAGATACCACCAATGAGTTAATAATTTTTGGTTTCGCCTTAGGGACGTGATTATAAAACGTACGCTTGGCTTGTACAAACGAGAAATCCAAAAACTTCTTAGGATATTGTAAACTCTTCCCAATTTCATATATTTTAGCAATCTCTTCATCAAAAAACTCAGGGCTGCAAATCCTCAAAGCTCAGGAATGTTTCTACGAGCTTTGAGGATTTGCAGCCCTGAGTTTTTTGATGAAGAGATTGCTAAAATATATGAAATTGGGAAGAGTTTACAATATCCTAAGAAGTTTTTGGATTTCTCGTTTGTACAAGCCAAGCGTACGTTTTATAATCACGTCCCTAAGGCGAAACCAAAAATTATTAACTCATTGGTGGAACCTTATGCGAGTGGACTTGAAAAATTGTCTCTGATTTTTAAGAAACTTAATATAAATTTGGTGTTCACTAATAGTACGATCAAATCCAATTTAATAAAAAAACTCCCCTGATACAGCAGGTTGTGTGTTTTCGATTCCCTGCAATGATTGTGATTCTGTGTACCTTGGACAAACAGGAAAGTCCTTACAATTGCGGTTGTCACAACATGCTTATAGTATTAGAACTGCCCAAACGTCTAATGCATTGTATCTACATACGAGTTTATGCGATCACAATATTAACTGGAATGGGGCAAAAAGCATTACCAATTGTGGTGATTTCGTGGAACGGAATTTGATTGAGTCTGCTCTAATCAGTCAGTGTCCAAATCTTCTTAATGTTAGTACTGGAATGTACAAACTTGATCCATTTTTAAGTTATAATATTGCACAACAGTTTAAGAAACAACTCTGATAGAGAGGCTTACAATGTCTCATTATAACTGTATATTCATATATTGTGTGTTCATGAGGCTTTTCTTTAATCTTTCATCCTTATTCTCTGACCGCTTAATCCTCTTTGACCATTCTAAGCTAAGCTATACCTGTTTTTGGTTAATTACACCTGACCAACCCTAGGGATGGGTTGGTCAGGTGTCGGCCTATATATCCTCCCCCTTCTCCCTTCTCCTTAGTCAGTCTGGTGTTGACAAAGGCTTTAACAAAGCCGAAACGTTCACCTCATTTCATATTTCTCTGTGGATTTTCCGCATAAAATGATCAGTGTTTTGTGATCGTCAATTGCATCAATGGATACCACGTGCCAGTTTCTTGCCTTCTCCTCTCTCTACCCTTCCCTTAAACCTTTTGTTACTAAACTTCGTTCTGCTTAAGTGAAATCTCATTCCTTAAAAATTCGTCTTCGTTTTCTTCGAAAATGCTTCAGTGAACAAGTGCTTCCCCGTTCATTATTACCCAACAGCGTTCTTAAATTGTCAGATCAGCCGTTTGATGAGATACCCCGCATAGTGCTTATGAAAAACATCGATTTACTTAAATTTGAAGTTCTTGAATGTTTTAAAGTTGTGAATAACTGTAAGTACGCTTTTCTCCAAGCCATTCCGCCTGAGTGGAACCGTTGTATGATGGATTACTGTTATACTACTTTGAGGTCTACCTGCAGAAAGGTGAGTACTAAACTTGATTTCAAATTAAAGAGACTTATTCAACAAAGTGACTGGAATAAACACTCCAACCGGGATTTTGTTATAAACCTCTCGGATAGACAGCTTGATAATGACACGATTACTGCATTAGGATATGGCCTGAGCTTTGCCATATCTAACGGAACAGTCAATTATGTAGATATTGCCAAAGGTTTCAGCAATCTTGAAAAGTATAGCAATGTCTCAGTTGAAGATATTAATGTGTGCAAAGGTATGATGTATGGCGTTTTACTTAACAATTCTGTTCCTAATTGTCCAAGTCGATTTGTTCATGCGTTCAAAAATCTCAAAAAAGATAGTTCATTACATATTACCAAGGCTGATAAGTCAAATGCAGTAGTTATTATGAATAAAGATGACTATGTCCGAAAAATGGAGTTACTCTTGGAAGACAGGGATACTTATCTATTGGTTAACAGAGATCCTACTGAAAAAGTGATTGCACATTTTAACAAAACTCTTAAAACTGTGTGTAAAGGCGATAAAGAGTTGATATCTAGGCTAACAAGTCGATCCCCCTCTCTTCCTTACATGTATGGTCTTATAAAAACTCATAAGCCATATAATCCGGCAAGGCCGATTATTAGTTCAATTGGTTCGGCGGCTTATAAACTCTCTAAGTGGTTAGTCAAAGTTTTGTCCCCTATAGTTGGTACTATTTCCAACTCACACTTGATAAACAATGTGGACTTAGTTAATAAGCTATCAACACTGAATTTAAATTTTGATTTTAAACTTATAAGTTTCGATGTGACCTCTTTATTCACTAAAGTTCCTGTTGATGATCTGTTAGAATTTCTACGTGAGGAACTGCCTAAATATAATTTGAGCTTGCAGACCAATAAAGTATTGGAACTTATTAAATTGTGTATAAAAGACAATTATTTTAGTTTTAATGGAAAATTTTTCAAACAAACATTTGGTATGGCGATGGGCAATCCCCTGTCCCCAGTTTTAAGCAATTTGTATATGGAATTCTTTGAAACAAAAATCTTATCCAGGATTATCCCGGCTAATGTAGTTTGGTTTAGGTATGTTGATGATATTT
>NC_091179.1:37631774-37659274 GCF_040958095.1 Procambarus clarkii
GAAATGATAAAGCTACCCATTTCATTATGTATGAGGTCAATATTTTTTTATTGGAGTTAAAATTAACGTAGATATATGACCGAACCTAACCAACCCTACCTAACTTAACCTAACCTATCTTTATAGGTTAGATTAGGTTAGGTAGCCGAAAAAGTTAGGTTAGGTAGGTTAGGTAGTCGAAAAACAATTAATTCATGAAAACTTGGCTTATTTGGCAAATCGGGCCTTGCATAGTAGGCTGAGAAGTGCGTTCTGGCTACTAGGTACGACATATATATATATATATATATATATATATATATATATATATATATATATATATATATATATATATATATATATATATATATATATATATATATTTTTTTTTTTTTTTTTTTTTTTTTTTTTTTTAAATTCATTAAAAGAGTACCACCTCTGGCTGGAAGAAGGGGGACCCATAGCCTCGGAGGAAACCACACATAACGCATTGGAGGGAATGTAGGTCCCCTCCAATACAGTTTCTGTGTGCTTTTCTCCTACCACCCCCTTCCCTTTTTTTTTTTTCCTTTATTGTGTATTTAAAGGTTACAAAACATACAAGACAAATGCCTAAAGGTTATGGATCTCTTGAAGCTCCTCCGCTTCTGGACAGGAAACGAGGACGCAGCAAGCATTTCCCCTCTGGATCGCCACACTGAGACGCTGAAATAAAAAACTGGAAGCCCTTGGGTCTCTGGTGACGTCAATGAGCCTGGAACCCAATTCCTTGATAAATCCCAAGGCACTCTTGCCCCAGGGGCCATGCGTCTCAGACGCTATGGGAACAAAGAGGTATTGACCTTCCAGTCGCCTGTACTTGAGTGATTTTGCTGTTTCCCTGTGGTTGGCCGCCCCACCTGCTTGATCAGCTCCGAAGTGTACATAGGTGTCAGCCAGGGTGGATACACATGTGTAGTCCCACACCAACTGTCTACCCTCCTTCCATGGGTATATGGTGATGCCATCAGGGCGAAGTGCGGGGAAATCCGGGTTTTGGACCCCTAGGATGCGAGGTTCTCTCTCCGCTGGGCACCCAGCTGAGACGAGGCTTCTCTTGATGATGTCATTGACCTCGTTGTGTCTTGCATGCCAGCCCTTTGTGCTTCCGCAATGCAACCCATGCAGTCCGTATTGGTCTGCTTCCACTCTGTTGCAAATACACTTGTATTCAGTGTGAATTGGGGCACCAAGGCGGAGGGCCACTGCTACACGAAGGGATTCTGGATCTAGGCGCGTGCCCATTGCTGACATGGGTACTGCCAGGAGGAAGTCTCCTGCATGGGGGGGGCACGCACTGCTCTGAGGCGGGCTTTCTCCTTGTATGATGTTGCGACGCTGAGCATGGCATCAGCTACTTTTTCCACTAGAGGGTGGTCCCAGCCGGACTGTTTGTGTTGTTTTGTTGGCTCTATAATGGTTGCTGGGGCTGCAAGAACATCCCACTGATTTGAACATTCAGTGAAAGCAGGATCGTGTATTCCTGCTGAATCCCTCAGGGTTGCAGGTAAAATATCTCTGACGAGGTCGTGTGATGCATGAGAGGAGGAAAGGAAGGCTGGTTGAGCAATTTGGGAGGCTGTGCGGACACCAAGGCCACCGAGTCTTACAGGAAGGGTTGCTTGCTCCCACTGAGAGTCGTCCAATGGCAGGTTCAGGACTTTCACCAGCATGGACCTCAGAAGGGTGTCATACACATTTAACTTAGGGCTGCTGTAGGATGGAGAACATCTCAGAAAGTAGGTCAACTTAGGGAGAGACAGGCAACTTGTAATGAGAAAGAGAGCATCATGGGCATCAATCTTGTCAATCCTGTCCTGCATTCTCTTTAGGTCAGTATATATATATATATATATATATATATATATATATATATATATATATATATATATATATATATATATATATATATATATATATATATATATATATATATATATGTCGTACCTAGTAGCCAGAACGCACTTCTCAGCCTACTATGCAAGGCCCGATTTGCCTAATAAGCCAAGTTTTCATGAAATAATGTTTTTTCGACTACCTAACCTACCTAACCTAACCTCCCAGCAAACAATTTTAGGTTGCCACAACATATCTGGAAAGTATTTGAAAGTATTGGAAACGTTTGTTTTATCGTATCAGATACGATATTGTGTGTGGACTTAAATAGGTTTCCAAAACTTATAACCAAGACATATGTATCTAACACTAATTTGAGATGTTGTGGCAACTTTACACTCCTAACATGAGTCATTCATAATCCATTCATACACCAATATGAATCTCTTATGAAAGGTTTGAGCCAATAATCTGAACCATTTTCACATCTTTGTGTTTAAAGTTAAGTTTCTTGAAATTAAATTATATTTTATATTATATTATTTTTATTATATTTTATATTATATTATTATTTTCAATTTAAATATTAAAACCAATTTAAGGGTAAAAAAAATCTAATAATTTATATTTCTTTTATTATTTACTAACAATTATAATTATTTACTAACGGAGAGAGGGGAGGCTGGACGGCGGAGAGTGGCGGACAGTGGCGGCGGTGGCGGATAGTGGCGGCGGGCGGACAGTGGCGGCGGGCGGACAGTGGCGGCGGCGGGCGGACAGTGGCGGCGGCGGGCGGACAGTGGCGGCGGTGGCGGATAGTGGCGGCGGGCGGACAGTGGCGGCGGTGGCGGCGGGCGGGCGGACAGTGGCGGCGGGCGGACAGTGGCGGCTGTGGCGGATAGTGGCGGCGGGCGGACCGTGGCAGCTTTGGCGGCGGTGGTGGACAGTGGCGGCGGGCGGACAGTGGCGGCGGCGGGCGGACAGTGGCGGCGGCGGGCGGACAGTGGCGGCGGTGGGCGGACAGTGGTGGCGGCGGGCGGACAGTGGCGGCGGCGGGCGGACAGTGGCGGCGGTGGGCGGACAGTGGTGGCGGCGGGCGGACAGTGGCGGCGGCGGGCGGACAGTGGTGGCGGCGGGCGGACAGTGGTGGCAGCGGGCGGACAGTGGTAGCGGCGGGCGGACAGTGGTGGCGGCGGGCGGACAGTGGTGGCGGTGGCAGACAGTGGTGGCGGTGGCAGACAGTGGTGGCGGTGGCGGACAGTGGTGGCGGTGGCGGATAGTGGCAGCGGGCGGACAGTGGCGGCGGTGGCGGATAGTGGCGGCGGGCGGACAGTGGCGTCGGGCGGACAGTGGCGGCGGGCGGACAGTGGCGGCGGTGGCGGATAGTGGCGGCGGGCGGACAGGGTTGGCGGCGGGCGGACAGTGGCGGCGGTGGCGGATAGTGGTGGCGGGCGGACAGTGGCGGCGGGCAGACAGTGGCGGCGGGCGGACAGTGGCGGCTGTGGCGGATAGTGGCGGCGGCGGGCGGACAGTGGAGGCGGCGGGCGGACAGTGGAGGCGGCGGGCGGACAGTGGAGGCGGCGGGCGGACAGTGGTGGCGGCGGGCGGACAGTGGTGGCGGCGGGCGGACAGTGGTGGCGGCGGGCGGACAGTGGCGGCGGTGGCGGATAGTGGCGGCGGGCGGACAGGGTTGGCGGCGGGCGGACAGTGGCGGCGGTGGCGGATAGTGGTGGCGGGCGGACAGTGGCGGCGGGCAGACAGTGGCGGCGGGCGGACAGTGGCGGCTGTGGCGGATAGTGGCGGCGGCGGGTGGACAGTGGAGGCGGCGGGCGGACAGTGGAGGCGGCGGGCGGACAGTGGAGGCGGCGGGCGGACAGTGGTGGCGGCGGGCGGACAGTGGTGGCGGCGGGCGGACAGTGGTGGCGGCGGGCGGACAGTGGTGGCGGCGGGCGGACAGTGGTGGCGGCGGGCGGACAGTGGTGGCGGCGGGCGGACAGTGGTGGCGGTGGCGGACAGTGGCGGCAGTGGCGGACAGTGACGGCAGTGGCGGACAGTGGCGGCGGTGGCGGACAGTGGCGGCGGTGGCGGACAGTGGCGGCGGTGGCGGACACTGGCGGCTGTGTCTGGCGGTGGTGGCGGGCGGTGGCGGGTGGCGGCGTCTGTGATGAGTGGTGGCGGCTGGCGGTGGTGGGTGGTGGCGGCGACGGTGGTGGGTGGTGGTGGCGGCGGCGGCTGGTGGTGGAGGGTGGTGGCGGCGGTGGTGGTGGGTGGTGGTGGCGGCGGCGGTTGGTGGTGGTGGGTGGTGGTGGCGGCGGTGGTGGTGGGTGGTGGTGGCGGCGGCGGCTGGTGGTGGTGGGTGGTGGTGGCGGCGGTGGTGGTGGTGGGTGGTGGTGGCGGCGGCGGCTGGTGGTGGTGGCGGCGGGTGGTGGGTGGCGGCGGCGGCTGGTGGTGGTGGGTGGTGGGTGGTGGCGGCTGTGGTGGGTGGTGGCGGGCGGTGGCGGGCGGCGGCGGCTGTGGTGGGTGGTGACGATCGGCGGTGGGGGGGGCTGGTGGCGGCTGGCGGTGGCGGCTTGCGGTGGCGACTGTGGCAACGGGCGGTGACGGCTGATAGCGGGCGGTGGTGGCGGCTGGTGGCAGGTGGTGGTGGCGGTGGTGGCGGCTGGTGGTGGCGGCTGGTGGTGGTGGCAGCTGGTGGCGGTGATGGCGGCTGGTGGTGGTGGCAGCTGGTGGCGGTGATGCCGGCTGGTGGTGGTGGTGGTGGCGGCTGGTGGTGGTGGCAGCTGGTGGTGGTGGTGGTGGTGATGGCGGCTGGTGGCGGGCGGTGGCGGCTTGTGGCGGCTGGTGGTGGCGGCGGTGGTGGGTGGTGGTGGTGGGTGGTGGTGGCGGCTGTGGTGGGTGGTGGCGGTGGTGTCGGCGGCGGCTGTGGTGGGTGGTGGCGGCGGCGGCGGTGATGGGTGGTGGCGGCGGCGGTGGCGGTGATGGGTGGTGGCGGCGGTGGTGGTGGCGGCGGCGGCGGCTGGTGGTGGTGGGTGGTGAAGGTGGGTGGTGGCGGCGGGTGGCGGTGGTGGGTGGCGGTGGTGGGTGGCGGTGGCTGGTGGCGGCTGGTGGTGGGAGGTGGCGGCGGGTGGTTAGTGGCGGTGGTGGGTGGCGGTGTTTGGTGGCGGGTGGCGGCTGGTGGCGGCTGGTGGTGGGTGGTGGGTGGTGGCAGGTGGCGGCTGGTGGTGGCGGGTGGCGGCTGGTGGCGGGTGGCGGCGGGTGGCGGCTGGTGGTGGGTGGCGGGTGGCGGCGGGTGGCGGCTGGTGGTGGGTGGTGGCAGGTGGCGGCTGGTGGTGGCTGGTGGCGGGTGGCGGCTGGTGGTGGGTGGTAGCGGCGGGTGGTGAGTGGCGGTGGTGGGTGGCGGTGGCTGGTGGCTGGTGGCGGGTGGTGGGTGGTGGCAGCGGGTGGTGAGTGGCGGTGGAGGGTGGCGGCGGCTGGTGGTGGGTGGTGGCGGGTGGCGGCTGGTGGTGGGTGGTGGCGGGTGGCGGCTGGTGGTGGGTGTTGGCGGGTGGTGGTGGGTGGTGGCGGGTGGCGGCTGGTGGCGGGTGGCGGCTGGTGGTGGGTGGCGGTGGGTGGCGGCGGGTGGCGGCTGGTGGTGGGTGGCGGTGGGTGGCGGGTGGCGGCTGGTGGTGGGTGGCGGCTGGTGGTGGGTGGTGGCGGGTGGCGGCTGGTGGTGGGTGGCGGCTGGTGGTGGGTGGTGGCGGGTGGCGGCTGGTGGTGGGTGGCGGGTGGTGGTGGGTGGTGGCGGCGGGTGGTGAGTGGCGGTGGAGGGTGGCGGCGGCTGGTGGTGGGTGGTGGCGGGTGGCGGCTGGTGGTGGGTGGTGGCGGGTGGCGGCTGGTGGTGGGTGGCGGCTGGTGGTGGGTGGCGGGTGGTGGGTGGCGGTGGGTGGCGGCGGGTGGCGGCTGGTGGCGGGTGGCGGCTGGTGGCGGGTGGCGGCTGGTGGTGGCGGGTGGCGGCTGGTGGTGGGTGGTGGCCGGTGGCGGCTGGTGGTGGGTGGCGGCTGGTGGTGGGTGGCGGCTGGTGGTGGGTGGTGGCGGGTGGCGGCTGGTGGTGGGCGGCTGGTGGCGGCCAGCTGGGACACACCCTTCACCACTGAAGGTCTGAGAACAACTAACCATATGTCTCTCTCACCACCACCAGCCTAGTGTTGCCAGCTCGCGCTCTCAAAATGTTTCCTTCAAAGATTGTATATTATCTTTGAACAACAAGTTTGATTATCAAGGAAATAATGCATATATTATTGTCACATTAATACTGTGCAATATCTTATTACATTCCTGCTAAATAATTATAATTTGAAACAGGACAAAAAATCCAACATATATATAAAAACCAACATTAGAGATCACGAGGCCTAGGCCTCGCCTGTGACCACACATCCTGCCTCCCTGGCCTGCTACTCTCTCACACCTCACACTCTTAACTCTCTCATAATCACTCTCACTCTCTTACTCTGTCACTCTTACTCTCTGTCACTCTTACTCTCTGTCACTCTTACTCTCTGTCACTCTTACTCTCTGTCACTCTTACTCTCTGTCACTCTTACTCTCTGTCACTCTTACTCTGTCACTCTTACTCTGTCACTCTTACACTGTCACTCTTACTCTCTGTCACTCTTACTCTCTGTCACTCTTACTCTCTGTCACTCTTACTCTCTGTCACTCTTACTGTCACTCTTACTCTGTCACTCTTACTCTCTGTCACTCTTACTCTCTGTCACTCTTACTCTCTGTCACTCTTACTCTGTCATTCTTACTCACTCTCAGTCACCCTTACCCATTCATACTCGCTCTCTCACTCTTACTCTCATACTCTTACTCTCAATTACTCTTACTCTCAATCACTCTTACTCCCAATCACTCCTACTCCCAATCACTCCTACTCCCAATCACTCCTACTCTCATTCTTACTCTTACTCCCAATCACTCTTACTCTCAATCACTCTTATTCTCATTCTTACTCTTACTCTCACTCTTACTCTTACTCCCATTCACTCTTACTCCCAATCACTCTTACTCTCAATCACTCTTACTCTCAATCACTCTTACTCTCAATCACTCTTACTCTCATTCTTACTCTTACTCACTCTTACTCTCAATCACTCTTATTCTCATTCTTACTCCTACTCCCAATCACTCTTACTCCCAATCACTCTTACTCTCAATCACTCTTACTCCCAATCACTCTTACTCTCAATCACTCTTACTCTCAATCACTCTTACTCTCAATCACTCTTACTCTCATTCTTACTCTTACTCACTCTTACTCTCAATCACTCTTATTCTCATTCTTACTCCTACTCCCAATCACTCTTACTCCCAATCACTCTTACTCTCAATCACTCTTACTCCCAATCACTTTTACTCTCAATCACTCTTACTCTCAATCACTTTTACTCTCAATCACTCTTACTCTCACTAACTCTCAATCACTCTTACTCTCACTCTAACTCTCAATCACTCTTATGCACTATTACTCACTCTTTCTCTCAGTCATCCTAACTCACTCTCATACTCACTCTTACTCTGTCACTCTTACTCTCTGTCACTCTTACTCTCTGTCACTCTTACTCTCTGTCACTCTTACTCTCTGTCACTCTTACTCTCTGTCACTCTTACTCTGTCACTCTTACTCTCTGTCACTCTTACTCTCTGTCACTCTTACTCTCTATCACTCTTACTGTCATTCTTACTCTGTCACTCTTACTCACTCTCAGTCACCCTTACCCATTCATACTCACTCTCACTCTTACTCTCATACTCTTACTCTCAATTACTCTTACTCTCAATCACTCTTACTCCCAATCACTCCTACTCCCATTCACTCCTACTCTCAATCACTCCTACTCTCATTCTTACTCTTACTCTTACTACCAATCACTCTTACTTTCAATCACTCTTATTCTCATTCTTACTCTTACTCTCACTCTTACTCCCAATCACTCTTACTCCCAATCACTCTTACTCTCAATCACTCTTACTCTCATTCTTACTCTTACTCACTCTTACTCTCAATCACTCTTATTCTCATTCTTACTCTTACTCTCACTCTTACTCCCAATCACTCTTACTCTCAATCACTCTTACTCTCAATCACTCTTACTCTCATTCTTACTCTTACTCACTCTTACTCTCAATCACTCTTACTCTCACTCTTACTCCCAATCACTCTTACTCCCAATCACTCTTACTCTCAGTCACTCTTACTCCCAATCACTCTTACTCTCAATCACTCTTACTCTCAATCACTCTTACTCTCAATCACTCTTACTCTCAATCACTCTTACTCCCACTAACTCTCAATCACTCTTACTCTCACTCTAACTCTCAATCACTCTTACTCTCATACTCACCCTTACTCTCAATCACTTTACTCTCACTCTTACTCATTCTGTCACCCTTACTCTCACTCTTACTCACTCTGTCACTCTTACTCACTCTCAGTCACTCTTACTTTTACTCACTCTTACTCACACTTACACACTCTCTGGCACTCTCACTCACCTTCAGTCACTCTTACTCACTCTTACCCACTCTCGCTCACTCTTACTCACTCTAGTTAATAAGAACACGCCAATATAAGACAACAAAACGTTTTCAGATTCTTTCTCACCACTTTCCAGCAACTTTTATAATTTATATAAATTATCTTAGGGAATAATACATAAATTATATATTTAAACATGATATTAGTGTTTAGTGGAATGCATAAGGAGTCAAATTGTGTTAAAAAGAGCGATTTTTAGAAAATTTGGAAAACTACTTTTTTTTGTTCATATTATAACTAAATGGATTTTAAAGGTTTCACTCAGCCAATATATATCATTCACAATTTATTAATGAATTTTACAAAAAATCACCATAAATTTTATATTTAAACATGTAAAAACTATTTGTTTTACATTTGGAAGAAAATAATTGTAGAAAAACAATTTATAATTAAACCTTTGTGTTTGGATTTTTTGAGTAAAAGTTTCTCAAAGGCTCTCCTGCACCATTCTCAATGCAAATCATTCCCACACCTATGGGAAGAGATAGGCGAACGTTGTGTAGATGATTTGTGTTTGCTGGGCTAACCTAACTTTTTCGGCTACATAACCGAACCTAACCTATAAAGATAGGTTAGGTTAGGATAGGTATGGTTGGTTAGGTTCGGTCATATATCTACGTTAATTTTACCTCCAATAAAAAAAAATTGACCTAATACATAATGAAATGAGTAGCTTTATCATTTCATGAGAAAAAAATTAGAGAAAATATATTAATTCAGGAAAACTTAGCCTGTTAGGCAAATCGGGCCTTACATAGTAGGCTGAGAAGTGCGTTCTGGCTACTAGGTACGACATATATATATATATATATATATATATATATATATATATATATATATATATATATATATATATATATATATATATATATATATATATATATATATATATATATGTCGTACCTAGTAGCCAGAATGCACTTCTCGGCCTACTATGCAAGGCCCGATTTGCCTAATAAGCCAAGTTTTCCTGAATTATTATATTTTCTCCATTTTTTTCCCATGAAATGATAAAGCTACCCATTTTATTATGTATGAGGTCAATTTTTTTATTGGAGTTAAAATTAACGTAGATATATGACCGAACCTAACCAACCCTACCTAACCTAACCTAACCTATCTTTATAGGTTAGGTTAGGTTAGGTAGCCGAAAAAAGTTAGGTTAGGTTAGGTAGTTGAAAAAACATTAATACATGAAAACTTGGCTTATTAGGCAAATCGGGCCTTGCAGAGTAGGCTGAGAAGTGCGTTCTGGCTACTAGGTACGACATATATATATATATATATATATATATATATATATATATATATATATATATATATATATATATATATATATATATATATATATATATATATATGCGAACAAGCCTGAATGGTCCCCAGGACAATATGCAACTGAAAACTCACACCCCAGAAGTGACTCGAACCCATACTCCCAGGAGCAACGCAACTGGTATGTACACGACGCCTTAATCCACTTGACCATCATGACCGGACAATAATGAGGTGATAGCCGAGGCTATTTGAACCACCCCACCGCCGGCACTCGGATAGTAATCTTGGGCATAGCATTTTACCAAATCACCTCATTCTTTGGGGCACACGTGAGGAACACAAATGCGAACAAGCCTGAATGGTCCCCAGGACAATATGCAACTGAAAACTCACACCCCAGAAGTGACTCGAACCCATACTCCCAGGAGCAACGCAACTGGTATGTACAAGACGCCTTAATCCACTTGACCATCACGACTGGACAATAATGAGGTGATAGCCGAGGCTATTTGAACCACCCCACCGCCGGCACTCGGATAGTAATCTTGGGCATAGCATTTTACCAAATCACCTCATTCTTTGGGGCACACGTGAGGAACACAAATGCGAACAAGCCTGAATGGTCCCCAGGACAATATGCAACTGAAAACTCACACCCCAGAAGTGACTCGAACCCATACTCCCAGGAGCAACGCAACTGGTATGTACAAGACGCCTTAATCCACTTGACCATCACGACTGGACAATAATGAGGTGATAGCCGAGGCTATTTGAACCACCCCACCGCCGGCACTCGGATAGTAATCTTGGGCATAGCATTTTACCAAATCACCTCATTCTTTGGGGCACACGTGAGGAACACAAATGCGAACAAGCCTGAATGGTCCCCAGGACAATATGCAACTGAAAACTCACACCCCAGAAGTGACTCGAACCCATACTCCCAGGAGCAACGCAACTGGTATGTACAAGACGCCTTAATCCACTTGACCATCACGACTGGACAATAATGAGGTGATAGCCGAGGCTATTTGAACCACCCCACCGCCGGCACTCGGATAGTAATCTTGGGCATAGCATTTTACCAAATCACCTCATTCTTTGTGTTCCTCACGTGTGCCCCAAAGAATGAGGTGATTTGGTAAAATGCTATGCCCAAGATTACTATCCGAGTGCCGGCGGTGGGGTGGTTCAAATAGCCTCGGCTATCACCTCATTATTGTCCGGTCGTGATGGTCAAGTGGATTAAGGCGTCTTGTACATACCAGTTGCGTTGCTCCCAGGAGTATGGGTTCGAGTCACTTCTGGGGTGTGAGTTTTCAGTTGCATATTGTCCTGGGGACCATTCAGGCTTGTTCGCATTTGTGTTCCTCACGTGTGCCCCAAAGAATGAGGTGATTTGGTAAAATGCTATGCCCAAGATTACTATCCGAGTGCCGGCGGTGGGGTGGTTCAAATAGCCTCGGCTATCACCTCATTATTGTCCGGTTGTGATGGTCAAGTGGATTAAGGCGTCTTGTACATACCAGTTGTGTTGCTCCTGGGAGTATCGGTTCGAGTCACTTCTGGGGTGTGAGTTTTCAGTTATATATATATATATATATATATATATATATATATATATATATATATATATATATATATATATATATATATATATATATATATATTAAATAATTCTTTTTTTGAAGATAAATTATACATACAAGTGTTGTTATTAGACTCTTATTAACGTCTAGTATTATCCAAAGCAGCTAGAAGTATTAAGTCTGTTATTAGTGTTACACATATAAAGGGGAAAAACACGAAATACTGTAGAACACTATATGAATATTATTATTCACAAATGACAGGTAAATACAGCATAGTCAAATTAATTTGGGATGGCAATGGGATCAACAATTTTAACTACGCATAACTTCTCAGAGCACTTTACCGTTTCCTGCAATGTCCAGCCAAGATAGTGTGACTCTCCCAAGATGGGGTGTTTACCTCTGCCCAAGCATTCCCCTTCATGCCACACTAACTAAAAACTTGTCTTAATCCTCCAATGAAGGTGCCCTGGCCCTCCAGCCAATGGGCTACCAGGCACCATCCTAGGAAACTCCGCCCTTAAGGACTTCATCCACTCACTTGAAACCAAGGCTCTGTGGCTCTAGCACTCGGCCAATGAGTGTCAGGTACTTCCCTGGGAAAATTCCGGCCTTTGGCCTTATCCAATCATTCGAACCCCAGGGTGCAAGCTGGCACCCCCAACCAATGGAAACAAAGCGCTTGCTCCTGGCCAAGGAAACATTTTAAAACTGCGGTTTTAAAGGAGAAGGGGGTTTTCTCACACATCTGGAAAATAATCTGCTTCAACCCAGAATGTATTGAGAACCGTTGACTCAAACCAAATGTTTCAAAACAGGCCTATGCTTGTGACCGACCATTCAAGGAGGAAACCTGAGAAATCCCGATTTATTGTACCTGCGCGTGATAGATTGCTTCGTCGTCCAGTTGAATAGGGAAAGGAGAGGAAGGAGAGGGGAAGAGGAGAAAGGAGAGACGGAAACGAGAGTGGAAAGAGGTGGGGGTAATTCCTATCAGACATTAATGTGCATTTTATTTTATTTTATTTATATTGAATTTACTTACTTCAAAGTTTATCGTACTTTCTTCAATATTGAACTATAATTCTAAGTGGACTGTATTTTAAGATTTAACCTGCCAAGTGTTTACCTGAACACAAGTGGTGGGGTGGTTAAATGTACATAGCTTATACCACAATTGGTGGTTATAAATAAGCTATATACATTTATCTGTTAATGTTACATAGTTTATACCACATAAGGTGACATAAAAAGTCTATAGTATTGTTCTACAGTTTAAAAGGGTTAACATTACAGCTAATGGGTTAATATAACTGTGATGTCTTAGTTGTTTTATGTGATTATGGCCTGTTTTGGCAGTGTGAGAGCTGTTTCTCCAACATCGTGTTATGCCACAAGTGGTCCAGGCCCTTAATAATATAATGGCGGCTGGCACTGAATGGCATCTGTTGGGGCAGCTAGTGCATGCTAAGCATCTATGGTGTTTGTAGGTGGTAAACAACTCACTGGGTTTTCTCCCTTGAACTACACTTGCAAACAGATTACAGAGAACTAAACTGCATTTACAAAGGAGTTATATAACAAGGAAACATTGTTATTTATTGTAAACATGGTTTACCCGTCCTGGGTGTCGTTGGCATATTATACCCAGAAAATTCTGCACATAATTGTAAATGGCCATTAATATATATATATATGCATTGTATGTACTAGCTCTATCTATAAAGCCAACAAACTTTGTAAAATCTCTTTATGTATGTACCTTTACCTAAATAAAAATTATTATTATTACTATTATTATTATATATATACACAATTTATTTTACCCGGTACAATATTTCCCAAGGTTAGCGAGCTCTTCAGTTGGTCAGAAACTTAGTAGTTCCTTTGCCAAAGCTCGAAGGAAGTGATCCAGATCTATGACACTTTGAGAGGGAGCTACTCTCTGTGTTTGTTTACAATCTCGCCTCCATGACTTGATTGCCCTTCTGCTCACGGTTTCCATCCCCTATTGATGGTTCCATGCCTATCTTTATTTGACAATAGGGCACTAAGCTTTAGTTTTATTATTAATTATACAATATCCAGTCATTGTGAACACTTTTTTATTAAGTTTTAATCAATAAACTGTTAGTTAAAGATACGAGATGTGTTTAAATATGTGTGTTTTGATGACATCGTAGAATCTCTCATTCGCTTAATTTTTTTACTGACAAACTAATGTAAATTACCTACATCTTATGATGGTTACAAGTTAGTGTATTATGTGTTATGCGTCGGTTTCTGACATAATTCCAGGAGGGGGGGAGGGCGAAATTCTGGTCAAAGTCCACTAATTAGAGCTGTGGAAAACGTCATTCCTCTCTTTCAAAATTATAATGCTGTTTTAAATTGAGCTTGCACTGTTGTGCAGCAGTTCTCTATGGACTTATATCGCGTACTAGAGCTGTGAGTGTTGGAAGTCTTTGAGCATCTTCATTCCCTGCCAGCTCTAAAGGAACTAGTTTCTCTAAGGTTTTGGGAGTAGTGTTGCCTCGGCACTTTACTGTCACTATTCTCAAGATACCCTGACGGTCTGGATGAACAGAAACTATTCTGCCTTTAAGCCACTCTGAACCTAGACCATCACTGTCAACCAGAACAATGTCTCCAGGGTTCAAGTTAAATTAATTTTGTTGTTGGGGTTGTTTGTCCCGTAGTGATACTCCCTTAGAGCTGTTAGGTATTCTCGTCTACATATATCATTCCACCAACTTATCACTTGTGAGAGAGGTTTGAAACGTTGTACAAGTCACTCTTTCTAACATTTGAAGGATCTTCTGGTTCCTTATCCATTAGAGACACATGAGGTCTTAGTGGTTCCGATTCATCAGATGGCATGGATTTAATGGTTCTCGTTGTGAAACAGATCAGAGAGGTAAGTAAGGGGTCGGTTGTTGACTCGAGCTTCTATTTCTGTGACAATGGTTAAGGCATGTAAATTTTTTGACGGTGTAACTCTTTTGTTAAGCATTGTTTTATTGTGTCTATCATGCGTTCGTAGAAGCCTCTGTGCCACGGTGCTCTGGAAGGTATGAACTTCCAGTGACACTGCCTTTGTTTAAGAGCAGTATGTACCATTGGATGTTTCCAGATTTCCCTCAGACATTCTTCTCCTGCCACCAAGTTGGACACATTGTCTGAGATCATTAACTTGGGGCAGGATCAATGGGCACCAAACCTGCGGAAAGCCTGTATCAATGCCTCAGCACTCATATTGGTAGTCACTTCTAGATGTACTCCCCTTATTGTGGCACTGGTGAAGAGTCAGATATACGCCTTCACTAGAACGTTATCCTTGGTGCCTGTTAGTGTTAGAGTTCCTGTGAAGTCTACTCCAGTGGTCTCAAAGGGACAAAGATGGACAACTCGTTCCTTTAGGAGTGGTGGAGGTCCCAGATAAGGACACACCCCGGGCATTGTACCTCCAGCAGATTACACAGGATTTGATTGTGGACTTGCAACTGTTTTCTTAAGTTGGTGAGGGTATTTAGTACCCCCACCATACAGAGTGTTGTGTTTGTGAATGTGTAATACAAATAGCCTGCTTATTATGTGTTGATGGGGGGGGGAGATAATATTGGATTTTTTACATCTTGATCAATGTCGGCATGCTGTAAGTGGCCCCTAGCACTTTATCATGTTATAATTGTTCGTGTCAAACCAGGGACCCAGATCACTTCCAAGTTTCTTGGGGACTTTTTCAAAATCCATTCCGTATTTACCTGTTTGAGCTCTTTTGACCCAATGCATAAGGGAACTAGGGAATTGATGTTTGATTCTAATTTTCTTTATAAAATCAAACACCACTTGTGTGACACCTATTAGTTTGTTCAGTTCAGAGTACCGATTAGGATAAATTACCAAAGTCCAAGGTGGTTCTCAATTCTAGGTAGGAGCAATGACATTGTTCACAATGACTTGTGGCTTTTGTTCAGGCCACTGGTCACTGACTAGCCACTGAGGTCCATTGAACCACATCTCTGCTTTGGTCAATTGCCATAAAGTCAAGCCTCTGGAGAGATAGTCAGCTGGATTCTCTTTGGTGGGCACATATCTCAGTTTGTACCCTGCTGACAACTCTTGTATTTCCTTAATGCGGTTACTCACAAAAGGATATGTACTCTTATTATTTCTCACCCACTGTAGTACTACCTCAATATCTAACCATACCACCGTTTCTTCAAAGTGGATGTTAATTAAGGTTTTGATCAAATAATGAGTCAATCTTACTCCTAGCAGTAGGACTGTTAACTCCAGTTGGGAAATGACCGTTTCTTTACCGGTGCTACCATGGCCTTTGATGTGAGCAAATTGGCTCACCCATTTGATACCAGGTAAGCTACTGTGCCATAATCCTTTCCTGGGGCATCACAGAACACAATTAGCTAAATTGGTAGATTTTCATGTACTCTGTTCTGAGGGAACTTGTTAGACTCTAGGATACATAGATCCTTCACTGGCCCCTCCCACTTTTCATGAAAGGCAGGTGTTAGAGGATCATCCCACCCTATCTCCTGTTGCCAGCATTCCTGCATCATCAACTTTTCATCTATCAAGATGGGATTTAATAGTCTCAAGGGGTAGAAGGGTTTGCTGACTTGGGATTGTAGTTTCCTCATTGTTACGTTGGTGGTATCTGATCCACAGATTTGATGGTCAACTGATCCTAAGTTGTATCACAATCGACACCTAGTACCTTTGTCTTCTGGGATACCTTGTAGTCAGGAAATTTTGCTTCGATCAGTTGTTATAAATTGATATTATTGGAGGCCCACAACTGGAGAGGCTTATTTGCTCCCAAAAACTCTCATTTGGCCTTGTGGTATATGTTCAGCAGTTTTTCTTCACTGCTAATTGTTCCTTAGAAATTGTCCTCACAGGTTTTTGCTAATTTCAGTTTTATTTGGGCTATTAGACTTCTTCAGTTGTGTATCTAAGGTTCCTTGAAGCAGAAATGGTGAAGAAGTAGCACCAAACAAAACTGATGCAAACCTGTATGCGATTAATCCACTGTTTGGATCACTAGGATCCTTGATTCACAGGAACTTTGCGTAGTTATGGTCTTCTTCCTGGAGGCCTACCCTAAGGGATGCCTTACTTATATCAGCCGTGTATGCATAAGTCCCTATGCGGAACTTTAACAATACGTTGTACAGCCTTTGTGTCAGGCTAGGGCCAGTTTGAAGGCAGTCATTCAATGAGACACTATTTTGCCTGCTCTTGGCACAGCAGTTAAATACTATCCTCAGTGGGGTAGTGGCTGAAATTTTCAGTACTGCATGGTGTGGCAGATAATGTCCTTCCTTAGGGTTATCATTGGTAATAACCTTGATGAATGTGTTATTGAGTTGTTGTCATATTATACCATGGTACAATTTCAAGTTCTCATGTTGTCTATTTAGGCACATCACCTGAGACCTTTAATTGATTTTGTGCCATGAAATGGTTTATGGATAGCTGAGGATGATTCAGCTTCCATGGTAACCTGACCCATGGCCCTAACTGGTGGTCCCTGTAGACAACTTTGTCCAGGTATTGTTTGTATGTCCAATTATCATCTGGACTAGGTTGTTCAGGGACAATACCTAAGGTGACTAGATCCCATAATATATGTACTAGGGGAGCAAGCTTATCTAAAGACATGTCTCTGAATTTGAGTGGTGACCATTCTCCATCTAGTCACGCAACCCTCACTGGGTTAACTTCTTGGTTGTCTACAGGTATGGTTTGCTTCAGACTCAATACTGGGCCTGTGAACAAATTGCCTCCCACATACATTAACAGGTTCATTCCCTGCTGTTTAGTACTTCCATTGATAAACTTGTGAAAATAGTCTGCACCTACAAGAAAACCAATATTGGAGAGGTGGTCAGATGTGATTTTGTTATCAGCCAAATTGATTCCTTTTTCTTGTAGGAATTTGGCTGTTGTCCCTAGATCATAAACATATGGGTTGATGGGAATTTGTCTATGACAATGGCCTGTACCACTTAGGCATAATCACCTAAACGTACTAATAGTTGGACCACTTTGTAGACTTGAATTCCTGAATTAGTGAGGAATCCCTATATGTCTAGTTTCACCTGTTGAACAGGTTTTAGTTTTAAGGCATCTGCCCTTCTGTGTTACAAATGTATTTTAGGATCCTTGGTCAAATAACCCATGAGTGGTGACCTTGGACCTTCTGTTTTAATGAGTAATTGGGCATTAGCCAAAGCTGTGTTATTATCTGCTTTTGTTGATGGGACACTTACATCCTGACGTACTATACAGAACTATACTGTAGAGGAAGTTTCTTCCACCACCTGGGAGATCTTGGTCTTGTGTCCACACACAGTGCTGCACGGTGTTGACCCGTATTGCACCTATCGCAGGTGCACATTTGGGTTGCACAAATATCGGGGTTATGTTACCTTAGACACCTGGTGCATTTATGCAGCTCCTTGAGTCGCTTTACACATGTAGCATGATCAGGGTATGTTACAGCCGCCATAGACTAGTAACCGGGTTCTTGATGTTCTAGCCTTTTTTAGTGTATCCGACCCCAAGTCGGTAGTAGGCGTTCAAGAAATGGCGATATAGTGCAATAAAGAGTAAAGGGGGATAAACAATACACTATTCATTTATATTATATGATTACCTTCACCAATAAAAATATCTTAGAAAAAATAGATTATGACTACACATATATACAGTAATGTCGCTTTCACGCAGGACACTTCTACTATGGCAGCGTTCACGAACTCCAGTGTTTTCCCGTGCCCAGTACTGAGCACGTTTACTGACGAAACACTGGCGAATTCACCTTTTACGTGGGCCAGTCCACCGACACAGTATTACTAGGTGCCTACACCCCACTATCGCTCTGCAGCTACACGCTGGCAGAGGACTTCAGCCACACACTGATCGGGGTCACAAACAACCATATACAGGGGTAGCTAACCCCTGGCAGAAGCCTCTAGCAACCGGCTAGCAGTACTTTTTTTTTATTATTATTTTCTACCACAGACGTGGCCACACATTTACAATGCTAACCACCATATATATTTTCTTCTGTCCTCCATGGACAGGGTTAGAGATGTGTTAAACATATAATTCAAGGGTTTATTGAACAATCAAACACAGAAGGTGATTCGGTGCTTTTAAAATGCTAAGCTAACCTACATACGTAAATACATAGATACACAGATTTACGTATGCCCTACTATAGGCATCTCATTGTCGTCCGTTACTCTCCTAAGCCAATTCCTGGATACTCTGACCTCTGTCAATACTGCGTAATATAGCAGCTAACACACTGCGCAGATCGACGGCGACTTTCTTGGTCTTATTTCAGAACCAAGCTGAGAGTACATGGACTTCCCAAGGTAAACTGCCTTCCTCAGTACGACTGCCTCCACACATCACCTCTGTGGACAAAAAGTCATCATTTGAATGGACGGTACACTGGGGAATCCAGGGGGTAACATTCATTCACCTGGGAGTTGACATTAAGCTCGTAGCATAAACTAGGTGGTGCTGATCTTCGTACGTTACTCATCAGAGGTCGTCCACGTTGACCTCACATTCCGATTAAGGCAGGAAACCAAAGCCATTTGTCGTTGTCACGGCCCCATCAATAGATGGTGTTGTCCATGTAGCGTCCAATATCCGGGGAACTGAGGTGCCGACCCACAAATGGCGTCCAATGAAGGTGGCAATATCATAACATGCAGTTATATATTATTTTTTTTCAGGGATATTCCTGTGCGAGCCCTAAGCCTTTGGCTGTGCCACTAATATATGAAATGTTCTTTATTAGAGGACAAACACATTATCCAACCTCCAGCACTTTTGGGAGTCACCACCTTGGGTGACACAATAACTATAGGTTTGGAGTGACCCACTGCATATGTGCCCACACTGCCTTGTTTCCATTTTCGAGTGGAGGTAGATGTTTTAGTTTATTTGGATTTCTGTGTGTACTCTGTGATTTACTATGGGTGGTTAACAAAGGTGTAGGTGTTGATTTACCATCTGTATTTGCTCTCCATCGTTTTATAACAGTGGATAAACCTTCTCTATTCTCCTGAACTGTCAGGGAAGATTTGTTATGCAAGGTACACAACTTATCTAGTGTTTCACTGGGTAATTTGTGTCTCTTACAATAACTTTAGTTAACCAGTCCACAGCATTTAGAGTAACCGTAAGGCTGAGTGCTTTGAGTAATGAGGCTTGGAGGGGTCTGTAGCAGTTCCTTTCATCTGTGATGGGGTTAGTGCACCAATTTTTTAATTAAAAGTGTGACGGCTGATTCTGGGTTAGTATAATTTTCCTTAAGGAACTGAACTGTGCTCTCATATTCATCAATATTTAATGATAAATTACATACCACCTTTAAAGCTTCTCCCTTTAGTTGATCCTATAAGTAGGTAAATTTGGTAGTTTTAGGGATAGTGGTATTAGCATCCACTAAGTCAATAAATTTTTTCTAGGAGATATCTCAACTTTCATCCCCTGTTCCAGAGAATGTGAGTAAACTAATTGAAGGTAGTTTGACTTCTAGTTGTGTTGGGTTAAGGGAAGCTGTTGTTGTGGTTGCTTTACTATGGGTAATTATATTGACAAGGGAATATAACTTGGCTTGTGTGATATCCACATAATCTGCCTGTTCAGTTATAATATTGTCAAAGTCTGATTCCTATATACTGGTGTTAAAAGTACAGTATATTTTTCTCCATTTGGCTTCATTCTTGCTGAAATTTGTTTGCTGCAGGTTGTTAGTAACCCCCTCCAGTTCAGCAAGATCAATTGCAGTGTGTTTACTCAGATTGTCACATTTATTGATCTGTATGGTTAGGTGACCTGTAAAACCTGCAAGGGCTTTTTCCATTTTATCTGTGGTAGACAACGTGGCTGCTTGGGCAAGCCTTGTTGGGCTTGTACTAGGGCTAAGCCTTGTTGGGCTTGTTGGAGTATTGCTCATATAGTTTGAACAAGTACTGTTGGTAATTGCGAAGGAATATTCCTTTTACTAGGCTACAATATCCTACCTCCTAAGAAGTTAACACATAATGAAATGATACATTATCACACACACACAAATTATTTGAGTTTTAACCAGTGTATTTCAAGTTAGCTCATCAAAATTACTATTAGTTGGTACAGAGACACTCATTAATACCCAAAGGTGCAAAAATTATAGGTAAAGTATATGCTAATGTACCAATTAAATACCAATTAAGTACCAATTAATGTACTAATTAAAATGTACCAATGTACAACACATCTCATGTTGTCAATGAAAGTGCACAATGTTTAAATACTTATTAGGTTGTAGTAGTAGTTCCACTCTTGACAAGTGTGTATATCCTACCCTTAAACTAGGTTAGTACAATTAATTAGATTAGACTATGTTGCACAGCAATTCCAGTCTAACATTGTCCTACCTCTGTATAAGAGTTGGCAGTAAATAAATGGTAATATCTGCAATAAATAGTATGGTGCAACATTTATGTGTTAAATGTTTATATGCAAACTCTAGAGATATATATACATTTATGGGTAAAGCCCCTTATCAACCTCTTGTAATGGTAATAATTTATTTATTATGAGATTAATTAAGAGCTGCTGTTATATATTGGCAACATTAATTTCAATCACTTGTTAATTAATTGGACATTTTGTCCTTTGGGTCATTCTTTGGAACAATGTTGGTGCTTGTTGCTTGCAGTATGGGGCCAGCAGTTAGTTTTTTTAAACGTTGTATAATGTCACCAAAGTTTTTTTGACTAGTTGTATATAAAAAAGGGCTGCAATTGTTCCAAGCTTCAGTATTGCATCCTAAATAGAAAAAGGCGATTTTTTTTTACTTTTTTCTAACGAATTTTACACATTTTCAAATCGAAATTACAACCACAAGTTTCAAATGAAATCATTTATATGATTTTATTATTTTATTTCTCTTCTATCACATTAGCATATAATAAAAGTTTTTTTTGGTAGAATTTCTAAAATATGTTTAGTTTTACTAATACAAATAGTCAAAGTAAGATAATAAAAATTATGTAAATATATCATGTTTATTACTATTTTAAAATCAATAAATGAACTAAGGAAAAAACCTCAAAATAGAATTATAGAAAAATAAACTCTTCATATAAGGTGTAAGTTTCATGAAAATTGAATAAAAAATGAATGAGTTATAGGAACGTTTATGTTACTTGAAAACAAATTGAGTAAAAAATGTAGTCTAAGGTGCTGCCATCTGTGGCTGAGGTTGACATCAACCAATTTCCTGCAAAATTGACACCCTTACTGATAGGCTTACGTGCAGTCAGGTGTATAAGTGCCAATCGTCTGATAAACAAATAAGGAAAAAAAAACATTAATTTTTGGGGGATAAAACTAATTATTAAATATTTTTATCTTATGCTATTGTGATAGCTGAGTCATAGACATGATTTCAGTTGACACTTGTGTTTGATGCTAATCTTTGACCATTTTGTAAATTTTTTGACACATAATTCAATCCTTTTTTTCTCCCTTCCTATTTATGCTACAATGCTGAGACTTAAACCAGATGAAACCCTATTCATATAAAAATCCGTCAAAAAAGTTTGAAATCGAACTAGTTTTCATTTATTGTATATTTTTGGCATATTTGGAACTGATGCAACTACTAAGTTCTGTTTACTGCTGGCCAAGGTTGACTGAGTTAGACTAGAGGTTTGTATATATAGCAGGGTACTTGCTGCTATAATTTGATATATTTGTGTAATTACACTGGCTATTGTTGATGAACTATGTATTGATTCTAGTTCATCCAGTGAAAGTAGACCACATTTGTGGTGTAATTCCTAGCAGTCATTAATGTGTTTTTTATTTTATTTTATTTATATTGAATTTAGTTATTTCCAAGTTTACTGTACTTTCTTCATTATTAAACTATAATACTAAGTAGACTGTATTTTATGATTTAACCTTCCAGGTGTTTACCTGAACACAAGTGGTGGGGTGGTTAAATGTACATAGCTTATACCACAATTAGTGGTTATAAATAAGCTATGAACATTTACTGCTAATGTTACATAGTTTATACCACATATCGTGAAGTAAATAGTCTATAGTATTATTCTACAGTTAAAAAGGGTTAACATTACAGCTAATGGGTTAGTTTAACTGTGATATCTTAGCTATTTTATGTAATTATGGCCTGTTTTGGCAGTGTGCTAAGCTTTAGTTTTATTATTAATTATACTGAATCCAGTCACAGTGAACGCTTTTTAATTAACTTTTAATCACTAGACTGTTAGTTAAAGATAGGAAATGTGTTTAAATATGTGTTTTGATGATGTCACAGAACTTCCCATTCTCTTTAAACTTTATTGACTTTCTAATGTAAATTAACTGCATCTTGTGGTGGTTAAAAGTTAGTGTACTATGTGTTATGTGTCTGTTTCCGACAAGATGGGAGAGGAAAGGAATTACTAGGAGAACTGAGAAGTGACCACCTACCCACAAGGGGAACACTTGACTTAGGATTAATAATCGTTTGGGTGGTGTGACATTTGCCTCATACTGTCCATGAAGATGATAGCAGGAGAGGGAGTGGAGGAAAGGAAGGGAGAGGAAGGGAGAAGGAAGGAAGAGGAAGGAAGGAATGCGAGAAGTGGTCTGCTTCATCTGCCCAATACAGCTCCAGGTCTCCGAATTTAAAAAAATATTCGTGCATAAACCTTAACCCTTTAGCTGCTAAGGGGTTCTGAGGAGATTTACACCCCTGTGCGCAATAAAAAAAATTCCAAAAAAGTATTTCGTCTTCTAAAAATGTTAATTTGTGTTCCCTGAGCACAGGAAAAAAATCGTAGGTGACATATTTTGGGCGCAATAGGACGAGGAAATCTGGCAAAATGTGGGCATTGGCAAAGCAATCGTCAGAGCCGGTCAACATCACCCGAGTTGACAGGTGGGAGTTGCCACAAACATATTATTGCCTAATTATTTCAATGTCTCAATCAATCAAAATAATTGATTTTTTCTTAGTTTTTTTGCAGTAATATTCTTCAATAGTGTGTATTGTGATATATTTATATAATAAAAGAGGTGAATCATCACTATACTCAAAAGTATGGTGTGCATATTAGTGATTCAATTATGTTCATAAAACAATAAACAAATAGTTTTGCTGTTATTACACTCTATTTATTACACACAGGTTATATATAAGTATCTGCATGCTTTGTTCACCATAATGAACCACTAAGTTGTTATTGTGAGTTGAAAAGCAAAGAGGAGTGACTGCCACACACAGCCAGCCACTCATTGCCCAACCCGTTCTCGCACTTTCGTATAGTCAATATTAACTTATTAAATACGTGCATATGTGACATACTAATTTATTGTGAATATTTTAGTTTACCTTGAAAAGCTTCATAGAAAACACAGACCTTACCTAATCTTCTTATTATGTTAAGATAAGCATCTTATTGCTTCGTAATTACAATTATTACTTAACCTATTATAGGTATAGGTACACATATGTGCAGTGCACACATAAGTGCACACATATGCACTTATTAAATAAGTCAATATTGACTGTAAGAAAGTGCAAGAACGGGTTGCATTGCCACTCCCTCAACAATGCCTCACTTGCCCACTTTCTCCTCCCACTATCCTGTTTTTTTTTTATTCACTATAAATAGACGTTATATATATAAGTATCTACATGTTTTGTTCAACACAACTGTACAACTAAGCTGATATAGTTAGTTCAGGCACTAAAAGACGTCGCTACATACAGTCAGCTGGCGGCTGCCACCCTCACACATTCAAGGTCATACGTAATAAATTTCTTCCCCAACATTACTGTTTGCAGTGTTATTACACTATACACACACATTATATATAAGTATCTACATGCTGTATGACCCGTAACTGTACACCTAAGCTTGTAGGGTGCCCAAAGAGCATAGTGGCCACCCTCTACACAGCTAGACAAGTCATGCAGACGAAGCAACCTCCGTCACCCAAATGGCTCCTTCCAACAATCATTTTGCTGTTATTACACTAATGCACACATATTATATATTAGTATCCACATTTGTCTTCACCATAGAGAACCATTGAGCTGATATGGCGAATGCAGACAATAACAGGTGGCCACACAGTCAGTAAACGATGCTATCTCCCTTCGTTCCTCAGCAGCACTCCGCCCACAGCGCTAAATATCACAACACTCCTGCTATTATCACAATCTTGGTCTTATTAGTACAGTCAGGGGTCATCTGTAATACTGTCATTGCTAAATAATAGCAGTTATATATTTATTTTGACATTTTTCGGCGATGCTGTGGTCACAAGCTGAGCAGCAATGCTGTTCGCTCATGCTGCCTGTGTCAGCCTTGGTTGCTCCAACAGTACTGTGGCTCTCACACCGGAGAATACTGTCCACGATTTTTTTTTAAATGGAATTTGTTTATAAGAGCCATAAGGAAGCTAATATGAACCCCACATAAATAAATAAATAAATAAATAAATAAATGTTTATTTAGGTAAGGTACATATATAAAAGAGATTTTACAAAATTTGATCGATTTATAGATAGAGCTAGTACATACAATTCCTAAAGCCACTATTACGGAAAGCATTTCGGGCAGGAAAAACATTAATGACTAAAACGTAATACTAATTGAGTATAAAGAATAAAATGTGTTGAGAACAAATAAAAATAAAAACGAAAAAAGGGGGTACATGGCTGAAAAAGCAGCACAAATAACAATTAGGTCCACAAACAGCGTTTTTTTTTTTTTTAAACAGACATGGGTTGATAATAGAGGGGTAAAGTAGGTTACAGAGAATTTATTAGGTATTAGGTGCTTCGTTTTTACCTTAAACTGGTTGAGAGAGGTACAGTCTTTAACATGGTTGGGAAGGTCATCCCACATTCTGGGTACCTTGATTTGTAGAGCATTTCTAGTTTGATTAAGTCATACTCTTGGAATATCAAAATTGTGTTTATTTCTGGTGTGGTGCTCATGGGTTCTGTTACAACCTTCAATGAAGCTTTTGAGGTCAGGATTGGCATTACAGTTCAGCATTTTATATATGTATAATACACATGAGAGAATGTGCAGTGACTTAATATCTAACATATTCAGAGATTTGAGTAGAGGTACCGAGGGATGTCTGGGGCCAGAGTTTGATATTGTCCTAATAGCATCTTTGTGTTGAGTAATTAGAGGACGTAAATGATTTTGGGTAGTAGAACCCTAAGCACAAATACCATAGTTGAGATATGGATAGATGAGGGAGTAATAGAGAGTCACCAGGGCAGGGAGGGGTACATAATATCTGATCTTAGAAAGAATGCCAACAATTTTTGAAACTTTTTTTGATATATTTAAAATGTGTCCCTGGAAATTCAGCTGGTAGTCAATAAGAACGCCAAGGAATTTGCCATCTAA
The DNA here is from genome assembly GCF_040958095.1 of Procambarus clarkii. NCBI lineage: Eukaryota > Metazoa > Arthropoda > Malacostraca > Decapoda > Cambaridae > Procambarus > Procambarus clarkii. The sequence goes on from NC_091179.1 coordinate 37,657,571, forward strand.
TTTGTTACAAATTTGGGTATTGTTTATTTTGAGATTCATTTGATTAGAGGATTTATTGCCAAACAGAATATAGAAAGTTTTGACAATGTTAAGGGTGAGTTTGTTGGCAGTTAGCCAAAGATGGACTTTATTTAGCTCAGTATTTACTGTGGCATTCAGAGCAAGGGGGTCAGGACTGGAGTAAATGAAGGTTGTGTCGTCAGCAAATAGAATTGGTTTGAGGTGTTGGGAGGCATTTGGAAGGTCATTAATGTAGATGAGAAAGAGGAGAGGGCCAAGTATGCTGCCGTGAGGAACACCGATGTTGATGGGTAGGGTGGGAGAAACTGAATTATTCACAGAAAAATACTGGAGCCTGTCAGTAAGGTAAGATTTGAGGTATTGCTGGGAGTGTCCTCTGACTCCATAATGATGAAATTTAAGAAGAAGGTTTTGGTGGTTGACAGTGTCAAAAGCCTTACACAGGTCCACAAATCACCCAACAGGGAACTCATTTTTATCAAGTGCTGCATGAATCAAGTTAATCATACTAGTAAGTGCATCGTTAGTGCTTTTTTTGGGTCTGAAGCCATATTGACAAGAGCTAAGTATATTGTGTTTGGATAGATAAAAGTAAAGCTGCTTGTAGATTAGTTTTTCAAATATTTTTGACAAGTTAGGCAGGATTGATATAGGTCTGCAGTTGTTGACATCTGTGAGATCACCACATTTGTGGACAGGGGTTACTCTCGCTTTTTTTTTAGAATATCTGGAAAGATTTGGAGTTCAAGTGACTTGTTGAAGAGCAATGCAATAGCAGCGGCTCTGGAGGCTTTTTTGGAATTAGTAGGCTTTAGGTACAGAGACTGTGGATAGTTACCTGTAACATAAGTCCTTAACATCAGTACTGGAGGATGGAATATCATTTGCAAGGGATGGCCCAATGGAAGAGAAGAACCTATTGAACCCAATAGCAGAATCAGAGGCTGAAAGCTGACCATCGTTATTGGACAGGAGTGTTGGTTTGTTATATAAAATCTTCTTTGATCCCAATATTTGTGAAATTGTGCTCCAAGTTATTTTAATGTTGCTCTTTATTTGGGTAAATTTATCTACGTAGTATTTAGTTTTGGCTCGTCTAATTATTTTAGATAGCAATAACGAGTAATTCTTTGAGAATTCTTTGGAGACGGTTCCTAACCTATACTTCTTCTCAAGGTCATGTTTTTTATTTATGGATTTAAGTATTCCCTTTGTAAGCCAAGGATTGTTAAGCCTTTTGGTTGTGACTTGTTTTGTAAGCATAGGACAGTGAGTGTTATAGAAGCTGAGAGATTTTTGAAGAAAAGATTGCACTGCTAGGTTGATGTCCCCTATGTTACTTAACTCGGACTCCCAGCAAAGCCGCCATTTGAATTGTGCCTGGCACCCTATGGCATATATATACACCATGCGCAGTTTAAGGGTTAAAGCATGACTTTCTTATCCAAAACCTATATCCAGTAGATTTAACATAGTGGAGTTTTGCTGGGTTCCCGGCCATATTGGTGAGTCATTAAATGAGTGTGCAGATGCTGTCACTAAGGAGACTATCCACACTTGTCCCATTTTCTGTAAAGGTATTCCTTATTCCAATTTTTACCTATTATTCATTCCTCTATCCTTCCCCGTTGGCAGGGTTGTTGGTCTTCTATTAATGGTAACAAAGTACATACTCTTAAAAGA
>NC_091179.1:37664274-37685255 GCF_040958095.1 Procambarus clarkii
TGTCCAAGCTCTTCCTCCACACTATACTGAGTGCCTGTGCTACCGGCATTTTGCATTTCTTTATAAATATTGAATTCCATGAGTTTGGACCTGGGGCCGAGTGCATGGGCATGTTTTCAATTTCTTTTTCAAAATTTAGTGCGCTCGTGTTTATATCAGTTTTATTTACAGGGGTTTGAATATCCCGCATAAAGAAATTGTCTGGTTCTTCCACCTTCATGTTGTTTATTGGAGTGCTAAACATGTCCTCATACTGCTTTTTTAGGATTTCACTAATTTCTTTGTCATCCTCCATGTATGAACCTTCACTTGTACGAATAAATCCAATACTGGCAGTGGTTTTTGCTTTTGATTTCGCATATGAGAAGAAATATTTTGGATTTTTCTTTATTTCCTGAATTGCTTTCTGTTCTAACTGCCTTTCTTCAGTTTCATATGAGTGTTTCAATTTCCGCTCGATTTCTTCAATCTCCCTATTTAAATTATTCCTTCTTTGACGGGAAATTCGTGTCTGCATAAGCAGTTCCGTTATTTTTTTCCTGCGTTTATAGTGTCGTCTGCGTTCTCTTTCTACGTTAGATCTCTTTCTGGCTTTCCTCAAAGGAACATGTTTCAGACAGACTTGATACGCTTCTGAAGTCAGTTTTTCTATTCCTTCTGTAGGACTTGTATTACTTAGAACAGTTCCCCATGGAATGATTGTAAGTTCCCTGTTTATTATCTCCCAGTCTATCCTTTTATTATTAAAATTGAATTTACTGAATAGCCCCTCTCGCTTTATCAAGGTTTTAGGTCTATTCTGAGTATTGATGGTCGTTTGCACTTCAATGAGTTTGTGATCTGAGTATGTGGTATCTGATATCGTAATGTCTCTGATAATGTCTTCATTGTTCGTAAAGACCAGATCTAGAATATTTTTATTTCTCGTTGGCTTCGATATCTGCTGATTGAGTGAAAATTTGTCACAGAATCTAAGTAGTTCTCTAATCTGTGGTTGGTTAGGTCCTGATAGATTTCCTGGTATAATATTATTGTTTGCTATTTTTCACCTGAGACTAGGCAAGTTGAAGTCACCTAGGAAGATAATATCAGGTATCGGGTTCTCCAAATTATCAAGGCTATTCTCTATTTTGTTTATCTGTTCTGTGAATTCCACAGCCGTTGCATCTGGCGGTTTGTATATTAGAATAATCACTAAATTTATTTTCTCTATTTTTAATCCCAGTACCTCTACCACCTCATTTGTAACGTTTAGGAGCTCCGAGCATTGATTGATTGATTGATAAAGATTAAGCCACCCAAGAGGTGGCACGGGCATGAATAGCCTGTAAGTGGTACATTTTTTTTTCTCAGTATTCTGAGGTTGCATTTAACCATCAAGCTGTTATCGCGGGGGAGGATACTGCTTCACAGTCTTTATGAGGGTGTCCAGCTGCTGGACACCTTTGTTGACCAGGAGAGTGGCTGTGTTGATGGCTTCAGGGTGGCCACTGCATGATTCAGGAACTCTTAAAGCTCTTCTAAGGTCATTGGTTGCTTCACATTCCAGAAGATAGTGAAGTAATGGCTTTTCTGTGACAGTTTGGCAGAAGATGCACTCTCTCTGTCGGGGTTCACCAATCTACCAGTTGCATCTGTAACCTAGACGTAATCTATATAGCCTAACTGCTATTTCCCTGTGGATTCCTTTTGGGATATTTAACCTTTCTAATTTGGTTGCCTGAAGATACCATGATGCAGATGGCGAACCTTCAGCTATTCTCTGGTGCAGGTAGGCTTTGTTGAGATGTGAGAGTTTTTTGGTGATGACGTTTTTTATGTTCTCTAGGCTGGGTTGAATTGTTTTATGTATCACTGGATGACAAGTTGCCAATTTAGCAATTTCATCAGCTTTTTCATTAAATGGGATTCCAGTATGGGATGGGATCCAGTTTAAAGTTATGTTGAGCCCTTTGCCTTTAGCGACTGCTCCTAGATACAAAATGGTGGTAATTATTTCCACATTATCTTTCCACTGTTTTTGTCCTAGTATTTGAAGTGCAGCTTTTGAGTCTGTGTGTATGATTGCATTTTGAGTGTTTTGTGCAATCACATATGCGAATGCCTGTTCCGAGCATACAAGGTCTTCCCTAATATACAGACCCACTCCTCCATGTGACCTAATTTTCCTATCACACCTGTATAGGTTATATCCTGGAATCCATATCTCACTGTCCAACAATTCCCCTTCATGGGTTTCTGTGAAAGCTCCAATTACTGCATTTGACTCCGTGACGTGGCCATTTATGAACTGTACTTTGTTGTTTGTTCTTGTTTTCAGTCCTTGTATGTTGGCAATGATGATTGAGGTTACTCTATTAGTGATAGTTTGAATGGGAGCCTTTTTCGGCAAGCCCATTATGTGTGGACATAATGAGTTTGTTCTGAACAGTACTGATTGTTGTCGGGCAGTTGCCTGTCGTAGTTGTAGTTCCCTTTCGGTGGGTAATTATATCTGTAATTCTGGAATGCAAGTGGATCTGGCATCCAGTTCCATACACTCTCCATGCTGCTCTTTTTGAATTCTCTGCCGGTCTGGTATAAAAAATGTATAGAGTTTTCTCCAAATTCATTATCCTGCTTGCCACTCTTTATGTAGCGTTCCGTGCCTTTCACGTGAAAGTGTGGGCAGCTGAGGTCATAGCATTTTCTGTCCTCCAGTGAGGTTTGGCACATGACAGGATGGAAAAACCTACATATTGATCCAAATCGACACTCACCTTTCCTAAGCATATTTAAACATTTTTTGGGATGTTGGTAACTGCAGTCTAATCCTTTCTTATTACCAGCATATCTATGTCTGCATATGCCCTTTGCATAAAATTTGCATAAGTCTGTCGTTCTGTTCTGAATTGCTTTTTCGGGAACCGTCGTAGTGTCTGTACCTATCGAGCTGTCAGTGCTGTCTGGTACACTTTCTAGTTTACTGTCATCTACATCCTGGCCTACTGAGTCAGAGTTTACAACTTTCTGAGTTTCAGCCTCAGTTTCATCCCAGACTCTAGCCTCCGCCCCTTGTATATTAGAATTGTTGTTGTTCCTTTCCCACTCCTTCTGGATGGCTGGTAGGCTTCCAATGAATGATGTTTTCCGATCATGCGTCATGTTATCTAGAAGGTTTATTAGGATATTACAAGCTGGCAGGTCATTTTTACACACCCAGAGCAAGTGACCAGCTCTCAGTGCCGTAGTGTTACTCACTCCTGTACAAGCCGAATGGAATCTAGTCTTACAGATATAACATTCAATTCCCGTTACCTTTGTCTTTAAGGAGTTGTTACAGTGGCTACGATGGAGTACAGAGGTGGCTGTGATGGCAGCTTGAGTATGGCGGTGGCTGTGACGGCGAAGTGAGTACGGCAGCGGCTGAGATGCTGGTGCGAGTATGCCAGCAGCTGTTATTATAGTGTGGGTAAGTCGTGTTGTCGTTGTTCCTTCTTTACAGACAACCCAACCCACAACTCGGTAGAGTGCTTCTACTTTACCAGGAGATCACACTGGGCACTTCTGGCTATTGGAGAGGGGCTCAACGTCACACATTTAGGGGATGCGGCTCCAATATTTTGCCTCATTGTCACGTGCACACACCCACTCGAGCCACTATGACTCCCCACTCTCTCCTTATGTGATATGATCTCCTCAATCCCCTTTGACTTATTAGTTTTCCGTCCTACCCTGTCCACAGCGGTGGTTCTTGGTTCTTTCTTTCTCTCTCTCCTTCTTTACTACTTCCTGGGAAGCCTCACTAGGACAAGGGCAAACACCAGCAAATTGGAATACATTTACTGGACAAAGCACATACACAATACATCCACACATATAATAATAATGAATCCTATACTCTATACTATTACAATCAGGTTGCTCTCCGACACCATCAGAACTCCATCATCAGCTTATCAAGTGGTATCCTATCTTCTGATTCACCACCTGATATTATCAACCTCCTCAAGTCGGTCAAGTCTACATACACTGTTGCACTATCAACAAGAGAATAAATATATATATATATATATATATATATATATATATATATATATATATATATATATATATATATATATATATATATATATATAAACGTGTACAAGGAAAATCAGCATTTGAATGCAATAACACATATCAGTATAAATGTTCCTTGATACACAACAATGATCAATCGATCACCCTATCAGTCCTAGAACACATACATCTGTAGGTAATCCAGCCAACGACTGTAACTCTAAACTTCAGTATAAACATTCCTTGACATGAGAATGCAAACAATCACCCACCTCTCGCTGCGTCTTGCACGCTAATGACAACCAAACACTCGATTACCTCCCTACAAGTAATCATGTAGAACTTCCCTCACACGGTTGGAAGTTCACTACCCTGATCTCTTCGGGTTCTTCTGGGTTTAACTACCAGGATCCTCTGCAGCACTTCTTGGCAGCTACACCATGAAGTCTTCCTTGAGCACTTCGGTGCTTCACCACCTCTGTTAGGGTCCTCCACAGCTCTCCTGGCTGCTACACCATGAAGTTTCCTCGAACAACTATGGTGCTTCACCACCTATACAGAAGCACGTGACACTCCTCTTCACTGCTTCTCCTCACAACTCGAGGTCCTCTGCTCCACTACCTTGGAGTCTCATCAATTACTCCCTCTGTGCTGGCTTCGAAGTTCTCGGCAACTTCTTCCCCAAAGACAAACCTGCAACCCATCGACACTCCAATAAAAATGTTTCCCCTTAAACACATAAACAAAAATAATCACACAATTTTATTTGCCTCCAACCTCTATCTGCTCTCTACATACTGTGAGAGTGGACTCCCTCATTTTTGGGCTGGTCCATGCTCCACCTCGCCCGGCAGGCCTCACTCACTCCACTCTGGGAGGGTCCTCCGCCGTCGGGAGCTCTCAGTCACCTGCCAGTGCTCAAAGGGGATGGACGTCACTCCATGTTCCTCCCTCTCCACTCTCTTATTTTAGGCCTTCTGCCTTATCAAAACATGTCTAACTTATCAATAAACATTGCTACTGTCGCTGGGCACACGACCAACTACAAGCAATCACTATGAACTGGCTTAAATCGTGCTTACCACAGATTGTCTGGTTGAGGGCGCTCCTTCCTCTGACAGAGCCTGGTCAGGGCACTTCCACAGCCCACGAAAATGTCTCTGGGCGGCTTAATACTCTCCTCGCCGTCCAGGACTTGAGACCACAATGTTCCAGCTCAGTTCCACAGCTGGCACGTCTGCACACTTCTCTTCTCTTGGAGATATATCACTAGGGGTTCCTTTCTGACAGGAGCTCAGATGGAGCGCGGCTTTCCCCCGCGATGTTTGGCACTCAAGTGAAGTCAAAGCCCTCCAGAAGCGAGCCTCATTCCTCCAGCAAATTATCTACATCTCCTAACCAGTCATTTATCTGTTTTCTTATTCACTGCTCATAATCTTAAACTCTGTGTAAAATTTACCTAATTATTTTTACATATGAATCTTCATGTCTGTATTTCCGACCTCCTAGTCAGGTCAGGCTTGTTGAATAACTCTCAAGGGGGAGACTCGTTTCTCCTGTAGGCTGAGATCATAACACTGTGACAGCGGCGGTGGTGACAGCAGAGTGAGTACGGCGGCGGCTGTGACGGCGGCATGAGTATGGCAGCGGCTGTGACGGCAGCGTGAGTATGGCAGCGGCTGTGACAGCGGCCTGAGTACGGAAGCAAGAGTATGGCAGCAGCTGTGACGGAGGCGTGAATACGATGGCGGCTGTGACGGCGGCATGAATACGGCTGCGTGAGTATGAAAGTGGTTGTAATGGCAGTTGTGACGGCGGCAGTGAGTACCCAGGAAACAATTTAAGGTTGCCACAACGTATCTGGAAAGTAGTGGTAATATTTGTTTTCTCGCATTAGATGCATAATTTTGTGTGAATGTAAATAAGTTTCCACAACGTATTGCACGAAACGTTTGCTAAAAAAAATTGAAACTTTGAGGCAACCTTAAATGTTTCATAAACGTAGTTTTTGGTATTGCTAATATATATATATATATATATATATATATATATATATATATATAAATATATATATATATATATATATATATATATATATATATATATATATATATACATATATATATTAGTATATTTTGGTAGCAGTCTTTCCTGTAGACATATACTATTAAATATGACCGAAAAAGTAAGATTAATAATTCTAACACGAATTTTCTCGATCTTTCGTACATTTCTTTTCACTGTTGGTGGTAATTCAAAAATCAATTCTCCAAAATTCATTTTTATTTCTAGTCTGACGCGACACTTGAGTGCGTTTCGTAAAACTTATTACATTTTCAAAGACTTTAGTTTACACATACACAACTGAATAGAACTTACACATCTCCGATTTGTTTATATCTACATTTGAGTGAGGTGGATGGGGTGAGGTGGCATTAATAGGGTATTAATTTCATCTACACAAGACAGAACACGAAACAATGGGTATTGAATGGAACTGATTGTAGAAAGCCTATTGGTCCATATTTCTTGATGCTTCTATATTGGAGCGGAGTCTTGAGGTGGGTAGAATATAGTTGTGCATTAATTGGCTGTTGATTGCTGGTGTTGACTTTTTAATGTGTAGTGCCTCGCAAACGTCAAGCCGCCTGCTATCGCTGTATCTATCGATGATTTCTGTGTTGTTTACTAGGATTTCTCTGGCGATGATTTGGTTGTGGGAAGAGATTATATGTTCCTTAATGAAGCCCTGTTGCTTATGCATCGTTAAACGCCTAGAAAGAGATGTTGTTGTCTTGCCTATAAACTGGGTTTTTTGGAGCTTACAGTCCCCAAGAGGGCATTTGAAGGCATAGACGACGTTGGTCTCTTTTAAAGCGTTCTGCTTTGTGTCTGGAGAGTTTCTCATGAGTAGGCTGGCCGTTTTTCTGGTTTTATAGTAAATCGTCAGTTGTATCCTCTGATTTTTGTCTATAGGGATAACGTTTCTATTAACAATATCTTTCAGGACCATTTCCTCCGTTTTATGAGCTGTGGAAAAGAAGTTCCTGTAAAATAGTCTAATAGGGGGTATAGGTGTTGTGTTAGTTGTCTCATCAGAGGTTGCATGGCGTTTCACTTTCCTTCTTATGATGTCTTCGACGAAACCATTGGAGAAGCCGTTGTTGACTAGGACCTGCCTTACCCTACAGAGTTCTTCGTCGACTTACTTCCATTCTGAGCTGTGGCTGAGAGCACGGTCGACATATGCGTTAACAACACTCCTCTTGTACCTGTCTGGGCAGTCGCTGTTGGCATTTAGGCACATTCCTATGTTCGTTTCCTTAGTGTAGACTGCAGTGTGGAAACCTCCGCTCTTTTCCATGACTGTTACATCTAGAAAGGGCAGCTTCCCATCCTTTTCCATCTCGTAAGTGAAACGCAGCACGGAACTCTGCTCAAACGCCTCCTTCAGCTCCTGCAGATGTCTGACATCAGGTACCTGTGTAAAAATGTCGTCAACATACCTGCAGTATATGGCCGGTTTCAAGTTCATGTCGACTAAGACTTTTTGCTCGATGGTACCCATGTAGAAGTTTGCAAACAGGACAGGAAGCCATCTCTTGGTCGTGGAATTGAACAACATTGTGCATTGAACAACACCTCGACATCCTCACAGACCGACATCACCTCAGCACTGAAACAAGGATTATCAAAAAACTAACAACGTTATATGGAGGACCTATGGCAATTCCACGACCAAGAGATGGCTTCCTGAACATTGCAGGAATTAACCTCACTGAGGACCAAATCACTCTCCTAAATCTGGGTATAAACTGTCACGTTATGTCCAGACCGAGTGAGATGGCCCGGAAAGTGGAGTTGGAAATCCTGTTGGACGACATATTCGACCTCGAGACACAAAAGAAGGTCACTATCAAAGATACCTTACAAGCAGAACTTATTGCGGAAGGAGGAAAGAATCGAGGCAATTACAGAAGCACCATACTGTCCCCCGAGCTCAAAGCGGCAGCTAAAAGCCTTCGTGAGAACAAGGAGATAGTTGTCAGGAGAGGCGACAAGTCGCCAATATACGTCATTCTTAAAAAAGACGAATATCTGGCAAAAATGAACCTCATACTCTTTGACCAAACTAAATTCCAAAGGGTAACGAAGGACACTACAGCCGAATTAAAAGCAAAGGTCAACAAACTGATCGAAACTGTGAACGCCAAGAAATCCGGAATCCACCTGCCAAAGATTATTGGGGAATATAAACCTGGATATGCGTATGGAAATGTCAAGACACACAAGCCTGGAAACCCACTTCGGCCAATCATTAGTCAGATACCCACACCCACGTACAGACTGGCAAAGCGACTCAACGGCCTGCTTAGGTCGCAAGTCCATGACTTGCGACCTAAGCAGGCCTTGCGGCCTAAGCTAACCTTGCGGCCTGCTTAGGTCGCCCATGACCTAAGCGACATGCTTAGGTCAGGGGCGACCAATAGAGCCCGCCGTGACGTCACCGAGTGCCCCATGCGGCGCCAACATCAGAGTTGACCTGACTGTGGAGGTGAGAGGACGCACCTTGGGCAGCACTCGAGGATTTGAGGCTCTACAAGCCTTATTCAATGGATTAAACTAGCCATCGCAGCCCACCATAAGTTATTGGAGACCCTGCGCTTCTGGGAAGCAAAAAGAACCAAGTTCATTGAGCAAAGGAGTGCCAAACTTGGAAAATAGTCGGCGACGACGCTGGGCGGCTCCGCTGGACGTTGAGGTCTGGAAGGTGCGGAGGGCAGGCCTAGCCGTGACTGGGTCACATCCGCTGAGGGTTTTGGAGGGACGACACCATTCCTAGGACGAGGATCAACGCCTTGTGGAAGGGACGAGTGTGTGAATATAGTGATTAGCTCAGTGCCCATTGGTGAACCAGGATTGGGATAGCTGAATCTCTGGGAATGGAACGGCGACGACGCGAAGGCTTCATGTCACCTGAGGACCTGTGGAACGTTCCTGGATCGTCAAGGATCGACTCAGGAAGCGTGGGAACCTCACACCATCGAGGGACAGGCGTCGTGAGCCAGGAATGTAAGGTAGATCAATTTACTCTCCCATTACCCCTTGTGTGAGTAGGCTAGATAGGCCACGATATTTACTTATGTATGTGGCAGTATGACATTAATACTTTAGTAGTAGAATAGGCTGCAGGGCAGCTTGTGTCCAGGACTGTTGGAGAGGACAGTGTGTGTGGACGGCAGGACAGTTGAAGAAGAGGTGCCGACGTGGTGAAGAGGCTCTTCTGTGAGAGGTGTGTGACTCCTGTCTAATCTGCCTAGTTAAAGGAGTGGTTGGAGGTCGTGAAAGAAGAGTTGCTGATGATCTCCAGATTTATTATCCTTATTTTCATTTTCATGTATTGCTTGTGATTGTATGTGTGATCATGTAATTTGTGTCAGTAAATTCACACATTTTACCATTGTGTTTAAGTGTGCCTCCATTATAATATTTCTCTATGAACATACACGAGGGTTATCATAGTACCACCTACGGAACGTCGCGTTCTGTATAAAAGTTCTTTTCGCCTGGACAGTGATAAAGCAGCACAGACTTATATAAGAGTGTACCCTTAGCCATCCGGCTAGTATCAGAGCCTGACTGGTGGCAACAAGCAACGTAGTGGCTGGAGATAGGTAAGGCCACAGAGACTTTTATGGGAGAGTACCCTGGGCCGACAGTCCAATAGCAGATCTATGGGAGTAGCAGCACTCTGGCAACAAACAGTATAGAATACACCCACTGAACTGCATCGCTGGGGTGCAGATATACTAACTCAGCTGGCGACCTTGTTAAGAAGAAGATAGAGAAGGCAGGCATGAAAGGAGTTCCTGCAACCTTTTTGTCTGGCAGGCAAGGCTCAGAGGAATTTATTGTTATATGTTAAGCCTGAGTCTTCCTTCACTCCTCCACGGGTCTAGGCCGGAACTGCTGATAGTAGTTTCCCCGTGGTTGACTGAAGGGCTTCCAGGGTGAATCAGTGGCACCCCCTTCAGTGGTGGAAGCAAAGACCTGCGGTGGTGGGCATTGCTGGTCCTCTCCTGTTGGACCAAGGAGACTCTGGTGAATCCCGGGAGTTGGAGGGGTTGTGTATTCTGCCTTCTGAGCCCCTAGCAGCCGAGTGCTAGTGGAGCCTCGGCCCACCCCCCGTAACAAGAACTTACGACCTTGCCAGGATTCGAACCACGGTAGCCAAGAACTGGAAACTTCGCCAGGAAGTGTGGATCAGGCTATAGTCTTGCCATGGTATGGTAATCAAGCTACAGTGTTGCCCAAATTTCAAGTCTGTGTTGCCAGGGTACTAATACAGTGTGGCCAGTGAATTCAGTGGTACTGTTGTCCAACCAGCTAAGGGACTGAAACGGTGAAATTAGTACCTACTAACTTGTCTGTGCTGTCGTGTATGCTCGATGATATAGAGACGGAGGAGGATAAAGTAAGGAAATTTATTGAGACAAGGGACGAGAGAATTTTGGAAGAGTGTACCAAGGCCCAGCTCCAACAAGTGGCAAACCACTTTGGGATCAGGTTGAGGACGACTAAGGTAGCGGAGCCTTGGCCCACCCTCCCTGACAAGAACTGGCGACCTTGCCAGTGTACTGCACTGGCATACTGTGCCAGCGCAGTACAGAAACGCGGTACTGAAGCTTGCACACTCAGTGGATCCCGCGGGTCACTTGGGAGTAACCAAGACCCTAAGCCGGCTTCGAGAACATTTTTATTGGCCGGGCATGGACGCGGATGTAAGAAGAATCTGCAAGACGTGTTTCCCGTGTCAGAGAGCGGGGAAGAATGTCCCTGCCATCCCGAAAGCACCTTTGATTCCAGTTCTTGCGTTTGGCCAGGCGTTTGAACGCCTAATAATCGACGTTGTCGGGCCATTACCTAGGACAAGAAAGGGAAATAATTACTTTTTAACCATCATGTGTGCTTCGACGAGATTTCCAGAGGCGATCCCAGTGCGGAAGGTGACGTTGAGATGCGTCATGGGACACCTTCAGCGGTTCTTTGCTTGGGTAGGTGTGCCCAAGGAGATCTAGTCCGACTGTGGAAGTGTTTTCCAGTCGAGGTGGTTTAGGCAGGCTATTGCGAGCTGGGGAATAGCCCAACTACGATCGTCTCCTTATAGACCTCAATCGCAGGGAGCGATTGAGAGGTTCCACTCCACTCTGAAGACCATCATAAGAGTGTATTGTGCAGAACAGGGAGCAGAATGCGACGAGGCTGTCTGTCCAGCCCTGTTTGCGATCCGAGATGCTATAGTTGAGTCTCTGGGATTCTCTCCATTCCAGCTAGTGTTTGGGCACGAAGTAAGGAGCCCGATATTGATGCTGAAGGAGCGGATGACGGCGGAGAAGACATTAGTGACAGTGGAAGAGTATGTGCAAAGATTCCAAGAACGATTGAAAACGGCGAAGGAGCTGGCTGCTGATCACCTGAAGACAGCGCAAGAGAAGATGTCGATCTGGTACGACAAGAAGGCTGTCCCAATGGAGTTCGAGGCATGAGCGAGAGTGATGATGTTGCTACCTGGGAGAGGTAGAGTGACGGAATCACGCTTTGGTGGTCCATACTCGGTTATTCGGCGTGTGGGTCCTGTAAGTTATATGATCAGCAAGCCGAATCACCCAACAAGACACAGGTATGTGAAATCAATCTTTTGACATACTTCCCCAGAGGAGCAAGAGAGTGCGAGAGTAAAGGGAGCAACACAGTCGCAAGAAGGGAAATTGGTTCTGTGTATGGAGATGAGCCAAGTGTTGCCAGCAGAGGAAAGAAAGTGGACCCGTGCCGATGGTATGCGCCTGTCAAATACAGAGAGTTTGACGCACCTAGAAGAGAAGCTGCGTCATTTGGATAAAGGGAAAAGGAGAGAACTAGTGACCCTAGTAAGGAGGAACAAGTCGCTTTTCACGGATGTGCCCCGACGGCACAAGAGTGTGGTGCACGAAGTGGACATGCGCGTTGGAAAGCCAATCAAGCAGAGCGCTTATTGGGTGAGTCCTGAGAAGAGGAAGATCATGCGACAGGAGGTGGACTATCTGTTAGCGAATGATCTCGCCGAGCCCAGCAATGGTGAGAGGAGCTCGCCCTGTTTGCTGGTCAAGAAGAGTGACGGATCATATCGTTTCTGCACCGACTATCGTAAAGTGAATGCCATAACCGTGTCAGATTCTCACCCGATGCCCTGAATAAAAGATTGCGTCGACCAAGTGGGAAACGCAAGGTTTGTCACCAAGGTCGATCTGCTGAAAGGATATTATCAAATCCTTTTGTCTCCGAGTGCGAGAAAGATCTCAGCGTTTGCTACTCCAGACGGATTGTACCAGTACAAAGTGCTTCCGTTTGGTATGAAGAACAGCGGAAGTTGTTTTCAGATGATGATGAACGAAGTGCTAAGAGGGATGGAAGGTTGCACCGTGTACATAGATGATATAGTCGTGTATGCCGATAGCTGGAAACAACACATGAATCGACTGACGGAGTTATTCCAACGGTTGGAAGAAGCGAACCTGACGGTTAATCTGGCCAAGAGCGAATTCGGAAAGGCCCGATTAGAATACTTAGGTTTCGTCGTGGGTCAAGAGGAAGTGACTCCGGTAGACCAGAAAGTGATGGCAATCAAAGAATATCCAAATCCCAGGACGAGAAAAGAATTGTTGCGATATCTAGTGATGATTGGATACTATAGAGGATTTTGCAAGAAGTTCTCGACAGTGGCACACCCTCTGACTGAATTGCTATCTAAGAACGTTAGATGGAAGTGGGGGGAAGCATGCCAAGAGTCCTTCAAGAAGATTAAGAAGTTATTAACCAAAGCGCCAGTGCTGATTTTGCCTGACTTTGAGTCAGATTTTATCTTGTACGTTGATGCTAGCGACGTGGGGATTGGAGCCATGTTAGCTCAAGAGAAGGACGGAGTCCACTGTCCAGTGACTTTCTACTCGAAGAAATTCGAAAAGTACCAGAGGGCTTATAGTACAGTGGAAAAGGAAACCTTAACCCTGATCCTGGCACTGAAGCATTTCGACGTCTATGTGTGTGGAGGTACTAGACCGGTGCGAGTGTTCACCGATCATAACCCCTTGACGTTCGTGCACAGGATGAAGAACTTGAACCAATAGCTGACAAGATGGGCCCTACTGTTACAAGAGTACTGGCTAGAAATCAGGCACATTAAAGGAAGGGAGAATGTGGTAGCAGATGCCCGCTCCCGGATTTACTAACAGATATGACTCTTATTTTAAGGGGAGGGGTATGTTATGGTGCCCTCTCCTATTTCTTTCGTTTGCCTGCTTTAAGAGTCATATCAGCTCTCCCTACTGATTCTCTGAGATACAGGGAGTCTGTTGGTATATGTAGCGACCAGACCGGCCGCCAGATAAGGGAGAAATTTACATAATAAGTTGTAGGTAAGGGGAAGGTGGCGCCCTGATATATATAAAAGAGTACCCCCTACCTGCAGATCCGCCATCTTGTAGAAAAGGCTAGCCGATTGCGGATTGGCCGACTTAAGTCACGGTCGACCAATCAGAGCCCGCCGTGACGTCACCGAGTGCCCCGGGCGGCGCCAACATCAGAGTTGACCTGACTGTGGAGGTGATAGGACGCGCCTCGGTCAGCTCTCGAGGATTTGAGGTTCTACAAGCCTTATTCAGTAGATTAAACTAGCCATCGCAGCCCAACATAAGTTATTGGAGACCCTACGCTTCTGGGAAGCAAAAAGGAACCAAGTTCATTGAGCAAAGGAGTGCCAAACTTGGAAAATAGTCGGCGACGACGCTGGGCAGCGCCGCTGGACGTTTGGAAGGTGGGGCGGGCAGGCCTAGCTGTGACTGGGTCACATCCACTTAGGGTTTTGGAGGGACGACACCGTTCCTAGGATTAGGATCAACGCCTTGTGGAAGGGACGAGTATGTGAATATAGTGATTAGCTCAGTGCCCATTGGTGAACCAGGATTAGGATAGCTGAATCTCTGGGATTGGAACGGCGACGACAGGAAGGCTCCATGTCACCTGAGAACCTGTGGAACGTTCCTGGATCGTCAAGGATCGACACAGGAAGCGTGGGAACCTCACACCATCGAGGGATAGGCGTCGTGAGCCAGGAATGTAAGGTAGATCAATTTTCCCTCCCATTACCCCTTGTGTGAGAAGGCTAGATAGGCCACGATATTTACTTATGTATGTGGCAGTATGACATTAATACTTTAGTAGTAGAATAGGCTGCAGGGCAGCTTGTGTACAGGACTATTGGAGAGGACAGTGTGTGTGGACGGCAGGACAGTTGAAGAAGAGGTGCCGACGTGGTGAAGAGGCCCTTCTGTGAGAGTGTGTGACTCTTGTCTAATCTGCCCAGCTGAAGGAGTGGTTGGAGGTCGTGAAAGAGGAGTTGGTGATGATCTCCAGATTTATTATCCTTATTTTCATTTTCATGTATTGCTTGTGATTGTATGTGTGTTCATGTAATTTGTGTCAGTAAATTCACACATTTTACCATTGTGTTTAAGTGTGCCTCCATTATAATATTTCTCTATGAGCATACACGAGGGTTATCATAATACCACCTAGGGAACGTCGCGTTCTCTATAGAAGTTCTTATCGCCTGGAGAGTGGTAAAGCAGCACAGACTTATATACGAGTGTACCCTTAGCCATCCGGCTAGTATCAGAGCCTGACTGGTGGCAACAAGCAACGTAGTGGCTGGAGACAGGTAAAGCCACGGAGACTTTTATGGGAGAGTACCCTGGGCCGACAGTCCAATAGCAGATTTATAGGAGTAACAACACTCTGGCAACAAACAGTATAGAATACACCCACTGAACTGCATCGCTGGGGTGCAGATATACTAACCCAGCTGGCGGCCTTGTTAAGAAGAAGATAGAGAAGGCAGGCGGGAAAGGAGTTCCTGCAACCTTTTTGTCTGGACTCAGGGGATTTTATTGTTATAAGGTAAGCCTCAGTCTTCCTTCACTACTCCTCGGGTTTAGGCCAGAACTGCTGATAGCCGTTTTCCCGTGGTTGACTGAAGGGCTTCCAGGGTGAATCAGTGGCACCCACTTCAGTGGTGGAAGCAAAGACCTTCGGTGGTGGGCATTGCTGGTCCTCTCCTGTGGGACCAAGGAGACTGGTGAATCCCGGGAGTCGGAGGGGCTGTGTATTCTGCCTTCTGAGCCCCTAGCAGCCGAGTGGTAGCGGAGCCCCGGCCCACCCCCCGTTACAATACCAACTGGTAGATCATTTATGTAGACAATAAACATCACTGGTGCAAGAACTGAACCCTGTGATACTCCACATGTGACATTTCTCCAGTCCGATACATTGCCTCTGATCACTGCTCTCATTTTTCTATCAGTCAGGAAATTTTTCATCTATGTTAGAAGCTTACCTGTCATCCCTCCAATATGTTCCAATTTCCAGAACAACCTCTTATGTGGAACTCTGTCGAAAGCCTTTTTTAGGTCCAGAAAGATGCAGTCAACCCAACCATCTTTTTTCTGTAATATCTCTGATGCTCGATCATAGAAACTGAGAAAATTCGATACACATGATGATCCAGATCGAAAACCATACTGTCTGTCTGATATTATATCATTTCTCTCCAGGTGATCTACCCATTTAGTTTTAATTATTTTTTCCAATATTTTGACTATTACACTCTCAATGATACCGGTCTATAATTAAGAGGGTCTTCCCTACTTCCACTTTTGAAGATTGGAACTATGTGAGCCTTTTTCCACACATCAGCTACAACTCCTGTAAACAGGGATGCCTGAAAAATCAGTTGAAGTGGAATGCTGAGCTCAGTGCACATTCTCTCAAAACCCATGGTGAAACTCCATCTGGACCAACTGCTTTGTTTCTTATTTAGCTCCTTGAGCATATACTATAGTGCCGTGGAGTATAGTGTCGTGGTGTATAGTGTCGTGGAGTATAGTGCCATGGAGTATAGTGTCGTGGTGTATAGTGTCGTTGAGTACAGGGTCGTGGTGTATAGTGTCGTATATTATAATGTTGTTGTGTATAGTGTCGTATATTATAATGTTGTTGTGTATAGTGTCGTGGAGTATAGTGCAATGGAGTAGAGTGTCGTGGAGTATAGTGTCGCGGAGTATAGTGTCGTGGAGTATAGTGTCGTGGTGTATAGTGTCGTGGAGTATAGTGTCGTGGAGTATAGTGTCGTGGTGTGTAGTGTCGTGGTGTGTAGTGTCGTGGAATATAATGTCGTGGTGTATAGTGTCGTGGAGTATAGTGTCGTGGTGTATAGTGACATGGAGTATAGTGTCGTCGAAGTATACTGTCGTGGAGAATAGTGTCGTGGAGTATTGTGTCATGGTGTATAATGTCGTGGAGTATAGTGTCGTGGAGTATATTGTCGTGGTGTATAGTGTCGTGGAGTATAGTGTCGTGGAGTATAGTGTCGCGGAGTATAGTGTCGTGGAGTATAGTGCCGTGGTGTATAGTGTTGTGGAGCATAGTGTCATGGTGTATAATGTCGTGGTGTATAGTGTCATAGAGTATAGTATCGTGGAGTATAGTGTCGTGGAGTATAGGTCGTGTTGTATAGTGTCTTGGTATATAGTGTCTTGAAGTATAACCCAGGAAACAATTTTAGGTTGCCACAACGTATCTGGAAAGTATGGACAACGTTTGTTTTCACGCATTAGGTGCGTAATTTTGTGTGGATGTAAATAAGTTTCTGAAACGTATTGCACGAAACGTTGGCAAAAAAAAAATTTGAAACCTTGTGGCAACCTTAAATGTGTCAATAAACGTAGTTTTTTATTGCTGTTATTTATATAAATGTAGAAAAATAAAAGTATATTCTACATTTAGTAAAATGAAACAGGGTCATAATAAAGGTTAATTCATCATTTTTATTCATATTCTTAGGAAGAGGTCGAGGAGGAAGAATTCCAGGTAGAGGAGGAAGGAAGAGGATATCAAGGTGGAAGGAGGAGGTCGAGGCAGAGGAGGAAGGAAGGATGATGTAGAGGAGGAAGTTAAAGAGGACACTGAGGTGGAGGAGGGCGGAGGAGGAGGGAGGAGTAGGAGGAGTAGGGCGAGGAGGAATGAGGGCGAGGAAGAATGAGGGCGAGGAGGAAGGAGGAGGAGAGCGAGGAGGAAGGAGGAGGAAGAAGGTGGAGAGCGAGGAGGAAGGAGGAGGAGGGCGAGGAGGAAGGAGCAGGAGGGCGAGGAGGAAGAAGGAGGGCGAGGAGGAAGGAGGAGGAGAACAATAAGGAGGAGGGCGAGGAGAAAGGAGAAGAAGGAGGGCGAGTAGGAAGGAGGAGGCTGATGAAGGAGGAGGAGTAGGGCGAGGAGGAAGGAGGAAGAAGAAGACGAGATAGGAGAGCGAGGAGGAAGGTGGAGGAGGGCGAGGAGGAAGGAGGAGTAGTAGGGCGAGGAGGGAGAGGGAGGAGGCGGCGGGGTGAGGAGTAAGAAGGAGGGCGAGAAGGAAGGAGGAGGGCGAGGAGGGAGGAGAAGGAGGGCGAAGAGGAAGGAGGAGAGCGAGGAGGGCGAGAAGGAAGGAATAGGAGGTCGAGGAGGAAGGAGGAGGAGGGCGAGGAAGGAGGTTGAGGAAGAAGGAGGGCAAGGAGGAAGGAGGAGGAGGGCGAGGAGGAAGGAGGAGAGCACGAGGAAGGAGGAGGAGGGCGAGGAGGAAGGATGAAGAGGGCGAGGAAGAAGGAGAGCGAGGAGGAGGGCGCGAAGGATGGAATAGGAGGTCGAGGAGGAAGGAGGAGGAGGAGGAGAGCGAGAAGGAAGGAGGAAGAGACACAGGTAAGGAGGGTGAAGTCGAGGAGAAAGGAGGAGGTCGAGGAGTAAGTAGGAACGAGGAGGGCGAGGAGGAGGAGGGTAAGGAGGAGGAGGGGCGAGGAGGAAGGACGAGAAGGCGAGCGAGGAGGAATGAGGAGGAGGCAAGCGAGGAGGGAGGAAAGAGGAGGAGAGCGAGGAGGAAGGAGGAGGGGAGCAGAGAGGAAGAAGAAGGGCGAGGAAGGAGAGGGAGGAGAGCAAGGAGGAAGGAGGAGGAGGGGAGCAGAGAGGAAGAAGAAGGGCGAGGAAGGAGAGGGAGGAGAGCAAGGAGGAAGGAGGAGGAGGCCGAGGAGGAAGGAGTTGGAGGAAGGAGGGCAAGGAGGAAGGAGTAGGAGGGCGAAGAGGAAGGAAGGCGAGGAGAGAGGAAGGAGGAGGAGAGCGAGGAGGGAGGAGGAGGAGGAGGGCGAGGAGGAAGGAGGAGTAGGAGGGCGCAGAGGAAGGAGGAGGAGGAGGAGGGCGAGGAGGAAAGAGGAGTAGTAGGGCGAGGAGGGCGCAGAGGAAGGAGGAGGAGGAGGAGGGCGAGGAGGAAAGAGGAGTAGTAGGGCGAGGAGGGAGAGGAAGGAGGGCGAGGAGGAAGGAGGAGAGCGATGAGGAGGGGGAGAAGGAAGGAATAGGAGGTCGAGGAGGAAAGAGGAGGAGGTCGAGGAAGAAGGAGCTGGAGGAAGAAGGAGGGCAAGGAGGAAGGAGGAGGGCGAGGAGGAGGAAGGAGGAAAGAGGAGGAGAGCGAGGAGGAAGGAGGAGAGCGAGGAGCAAGAGGGCGAGGAGGAAGATGGAGGAAGGAGGCAACGAGGAAGAAGGAGGAGGAGGAGGGCGAGGAGGAAGGAGGAGGAGAGCAAGGAAGAAAAAGGAAGAGGGCGAGGAGGAATGAGGAGGAGGGCGAGGAGGAAGGAAGAGTAGTAGGGCGAGGAGGGAGAGGGAGGAGGTGGCGGGTGAGGAGTAAGGAGGAGGGCGAGAAGGAAGGAGGAGGAGAAGGGCAAGGAGGAAGGAGGGGAAGGAGGAGTAGGGCGAGGAGGAAGGAGGAGGAGGAAGTCGAGGAGGAAGGAGGAAGTCGAAGAGGAAGGAGGAGGAGGAAGTCGAGAAGGAGGAGGAGGAGGAGGGCGAGGAGGAAGGAGGAGGAGGAGAGAAATGCGGAAGGAGGAGGGCGAGGAGAAAGGAGGAGGAGGAGGGCGAGGAGGAAGAAAGAGTAGTAGGGCTAGGAGGGAGATGGAGGAGAAAGTGGGTGAGGAGTAAGGAGGAGGGCGAGAACGAGGGAGGAGGAGGAGGTCAAGGAGAAAGAGGGCGAGGAAGACGAAGGAGGAGAACGATGAGGAGGGCGAGAAGGAAGGAATAGGAGGTCGAGGAGGAAGGAGGAGGAGGGCGAGGAGGAAGGAGGAGAAGAAGGAGAGCGAGGAGGAAGGAGGAACAGATCCAGGTAAGAGGGTGAGGGTCGAGGAGAAAGGAGGAGGTCGAGGAGGAAGGAGGAGGAAGAAGGAGGGTAGGAGGAGGAGGGCGAGGAGGAAGGAGGTGGAGGAAGAAGGAGGAGGGCAAGGAGGAAGGAGGAGGGCAAGGAGGAAGGAGGGAGGAGGAAGTCGAACAGAAAGGTGGAGGAGGAGGAGGGCGAGGAGGAAGGAAGAGTAGTAGGGCGAGGAGGGAGAGGGAGGAGGAGGCGGGTGATGAGTAAGGAGGAGGGCGAGAAGGAAGGAGGAGGAGGAGGAGGAGGGCAAGGAGGAAGGAGGAGTAGGGTGAGGAGGAAGAAGGAAGGCAAGGAGGAGGAGGAAGTCGAGGAGGAAGGAGGAGGAGGGCGAGGAGGAAGGAGGAGGAGGGCGAGGAGGAAGGAGGAGGATGAGTGCACGAGGAAGAAGGAGGAGGAGGGCGAGGAGGAAGGAGGAAGAGGGCGAGGAAGATGAAGGAGAGCGAGGAGGAGGGCGAGAAGGAAGGAATAGGAGGTCGAGGAGGAAGGAGGAGGGCAAAGAGGAAGGAGGAGGAGGGGCGAGGAAGATGAAGGAGAGCGAGGAGGAGGGCGAGAAGGAAGGAATAGGAGGTCGAGGAGGAAGGAGGAGGGCAAAGAGGAAGGAGGAGGAGGGCGAGGAGGAAGGAGGAGGAGGAGAGAAAGCAGGAAGAACGAGGACAAGGAGGGCAACGAGGAAGGTGAGGGAGGAGAGCAAGGAGGAACGAGGAGGAGGAGACCGAGGAGAAAGGAGGTGGAGGAAGAAGGAGGGCAAGGGGGAAGGAGGAGAAAGAGGAGAGCGAGAATGAAGGAGGAGTAGGAGGGCGAAGAGGAAGGAGGAGGGCGAGGAGGAAGGAGGAGGGGCGAGGAGGAAGGAGGAGGAGGAGGAAGGATGAGTAGTGCGAGGAGGAAGAGGAGGAAGGAGGAGGAGGGCGAGGAGAAAGGAGCAGGAAGGAGGAGGGCGAGGAGGAAGGAGGATGGAGGAGGAGAGCGAGGAGGAAGGAGGAGGAGGAGGGCGAGGAGGAAGGAGGACGAGGAGGAAGGAGGAGGAGGGCGAGGAGGAAGGAGGAGGAGGGCAAGGAGGAAGGAGGAAGAATTCCAGGTAAGAGGATGAGGTCGAGGCGAAAGGAAGAGGAGGTCAAGTCCGTAGCGTGTGGGGAGGGGAAGCACACGATGAGCACAAGCTTTGTGAAAAACAATATATATCTCGAGATATTTCAGTGATACAGGAACTAAATACAGTCAGATAACTCATAAAGTGCATCTCAACTTATTAAACAATATACCATAGTGATTGCCATCCGACTTTTGTGCTTTAAGGAAATAACAAGTGAATTTTGTGGAGTCCACATCGTGGTGCCAGAACCCACCCCATAGGCCCACGTCCCGTTGTGCCCACCGTGTGTGTGTGCTTACTAGCAAATTGGTTTCCAACAAGTGTAATAGGGGAATGTGGATCGAGAAATTAGTAATAGAGAAAGTGAATACTATTGCAAGTCGGAAATAAAGCAGAAAATCCCTTATTGTAATACAAGCGAATTAATATATCAGTGTATAACCCAAGTAACTGGCAACTGAGGGCCTCCAGCCGCGGCCTGGGACAACAACGTGTCAACTGTATAGCCTCTGAGACCCTCACCCTCGACCTTGCGATAAGTACTGA
>NC_091179.1:37685755-37693255 GCF_040958095.1 Procambarus clarkii
GTGGGGTGGTTCAAATAGCCTCGGCTATCACCTCATTTTGTCCGGTCGTGATGGTCAAGTGGATTAAGGCGTCTTGTACATACCAGTTGCGTTGCTTCTGGGAGTATGGGTTCGAGTCACTTCTGGGGTGTGAGTTTTCAGTTGCATATTGTCCTGGGGACCATTCAGGCTTGTTCGCATTTGTGTTCCTCACGTGTGCCCCAAAGAATGAGGTGATTTGGTAAAATGCTATGCCCAAGATAACTATCCGAGTGCCGGCGGTGGGGTGGTTCAAATAGCCTCGGCTATCACCTCATTTTGTCCGGTCGTGATGGTCAAGTGGATTAAGGCGTCTTGTACATACCAGTTGCGTTGCTTCTGGGAGTATGGGTTCGAGTCACTTCTGGGGTGTGAGTTTTCAGTTGCATATTGTCCTGGGGACCATTCAGGCTTGTTCGCATTTGTGTTCCTCACGTGTGCCCCAAAGAATGAGGTGATTTGGTAAAATGCTATTCCCAAGATAACTATCCGAGTGCCGGCGGTGGGGTGGTTCAAATAGCCTCGGCTATCACCTCATTTTGTCCGGTCGTGATGGTCAAGTGGATTAAGGCGTCTTGTACATACCAGTTGCGTTGCTTCTGGGAGTATGGGTTCGAGTCACTTCTGGGGTGTGAGTTTTCAGTTGCATATTGTCCTGGGGACCATTCAGGCTTGTTCGCATTTGTGTTCCTCACGTGTGCCCCAAAGAATGAGGTGATTTGGTAAAATGCTATGCCCAAGATAACTATCCGAGTGCCGGCGGTGGGGTGGTTCAAATAGCCTCGGCTATCACCTCATTTTGTCCGGTCGTGATGGTCAAGTGGATTAAGGCGTCCTGTACATACCAGTTGCGTTGCTTCTGGGAGTATGGGTTCGAGTCACTTCTGGGGTGTGAGTTTTCAGTTGCATATTGTCCTGGGGACCATTCAGGCTTGTTCGCATTTGTGTTCCTCACGTGTGCCCCAAAGAATGAGGTGATTTGGTAAAATGCTATGCCCAAGATAACTATCCGAGTGCCGGCGGTGGGGTGGTTCAAATAGCCTCGGCTATCACCTCATTTTGTCCGGTCGTGATGGTCAAGTGGATTAAGGCGTCTTGTACATACCAGTTGCGTTGCTTCTGGGAGTATGGGTTCGAGTCACATCTGGGGTGTGAGTTTTCAGTTGCATATTGTCCTGGGGACCATTCAGGCTTGTTCGCATTTGTGTTCCTCACGTGTGCCCCAAAGAATGAGGTGATTTGGTAAAATGCTATGCCCAAGATAACTATCCGAGTGCCGGCGGTGGTGTGGTTCAAATAGCCTCGGCTATCACCTCATTTTGTCCGGTCGTGATGGTCAAGTGGATTAAGGCGTCTTGTACATACCAGTTGCGTTGCTTCTGGGAGTATGGGTTCGAGTCACTTCTGGGGTGTGAGTTTTCAGTTGCATATTGTCCTGGGGACCATTCAGGCTTGTTCGCATTTGTGTTCCTCATGTGTGCCCCAAAGAATGAGGTGATTTGGTAAAATGCTATGCCCAAGATAACTATCCGAGTGCCGGCGGTGGGGTGGTTCAAATAGCCTCGGCTATCACCTCATTTTGTCCGGTCGTGATGGTCAAGTGGATTAAGGCGTCTTGTACATACCAGTTGCGTTGCTTCTGGGAGTATGGGTTCGAGTCACTTCTGGGGTGTGAGTTTTCAGTTGCATATTGTCCTGGGGACCATTCAGGCTTGTTCGCATTTGTGTTCCTCACGTGTGCCCCAAAGAATGAGGTGATTTGGTAAAATGCTATTCCCAAGATAACTATCCGAGTGCCGGCAGTGGGGTGGTTCAAATAGCCTCGGCTATCACCTCATTTTGTCCGGTCGTGATGGTCAAGTGGATTAAGGCGTCTTGTACATACCAGTTGCGTTGCTTCTGGGAGTATGGGTTCGAGTCACTTCTGGGGTGTGAGTTTTCAGTTGCATATTGTCCTGGGGACCATTCAGGCTTGTTCGCATTTGTGTTCCTCACGTGTGCCCCAAAGAATGAGGTGATTTGGTAAAATGCTATGCCCAAGATAACTATCCGAGTGCCGGCGGTGGGGTGGTTCAAATAGCCTCGGCTATCACCTCATTTTGTCCGGTCGTGATGGTCAAGTGGATTAAGGCGTCTTGTACATACCAGTTGCGTTGCTTCTGGGAGTATGGGATCGAGTCACTTCTGGGGTGTGAGTTTTCAGTTGCATATTGTCCTGGGGACCATTCAGGCTTGTTCACATTTGTGTTCCTCACGTGTGCCCCAAAGAATGAGGTGATTTGGTAAAATGCTATGCCCAAGATAACTATCCGAGTGCTGGTGGTGGGGTGGTTCAAATAGCCTCGGCTATCACCTCATTTTGTCCGGTCGTGATGGTCAAGTGGATTAAGGCGTCTTGTACATACCAGTTGCGTTGCTTCTGGGAGTATGGGTTCGAGTCACTTCTTGGTGTGAGTTTTCAGTTGCATATTGTCCTGGGGACCATTCAGTCTTGTTCGCATTTGTGTTCCTCACGTGTGCCCCAAAGAATGAGGTGATTTGGTAAAATGCTATGCCCAAGATAACTATCCGAGTGCCGGCGGTGGGGTGGTTCAAATAGCCTCGGCTATCACCTCATTTTGTCCGGTCGTGATGGTCAAGTGGATTAAGGCGTCTTGTACATACCAGTTGCGTTGCTTCTGGGAGTATGGGTTCGAGTCACTTCTGGGGTGTGAGTTTTCAGTTGCATATTGTCCTGGGGACCATTCAGGCTTGTTCGCATTTGTGTTCCTCACGTGTGCCCCAAAGAATGAGGTGATTTGGTAAAATGCTATGCCCAAGATAACTATCCGAGTGCCGGCGGTGGGGTGGTTCAAATAGCCTCGGCTATCACCTCATTTTGTCCGGTCGTGATGGTCAAGTGGATTAAGGCGTCTTGTACATACCAGTTGCGTTGCTTCTGGGAGTATGGGTTCGAGTCACTTCTGGGGTGTGAGTTTTCAGTTGCATATTGTCCTGGGGACCATTCAGGCTTGTTCGCATTTGTGTTCCTCACGTGTGCCCCAAAGAATGAGGTGATTTGGTAAAATGCTATGCCCAAGATAACTATCCGAGTGCCGGCGATGGGGTGGTTCAAATAGCCTCGGCTATCACCCCATTTTGTCCGGTCGTGATAGTCAAGTGGATTAAGGCGTCTTGTACATACCAGTTGCGTTGCTTCTGGGAGTATGGGTTCGAGTCACTTCTGGGGTGTGAGTTTTCAGTTGCATATTGTCCTGGGGACCATTCAGGCTTGTTCGCATTTGTGTTCCTCACGTGTGCCCCAAAGAATGAGGTGATTTGGTAAAATGCTATGCCCAAGATAACTATCCGAGTGCCGGCGGTGGGGTGGTTCAAATAGCCTCGGCTATCACCTCATTTTGTCCGGTCGTGATGGTCAAGTGGATTAAGGCGTCTTGTACATACCAGTTGCGTTGCTTCTGGGAGTATGGGTTCGAGTCACTTCTGGGGTGTGAGTTTTCAGTTGCATATTGTCCTGGGGACCATTCAGGCTTGTTCGCATTTGTGTTCCTCACGTGTGCCCCAAAGAATGAGGTGATTTGGTAAAATGCTATGCCCAAGATAACTATCCGAGTGCCGGCGGTGGGGTGGTTCAAATAGCCTCGGCTATCACCTCATTTTGTCCGGTCGTGATGGTCAAGTGGATTAAGGCGTCTTGTACATACCAGTTGCGTTGCTTCTGGGAGTATGGGTTCGAGTCACTTCTGGGGTGTGAGTTTTCAGTTGCATATTGTCCTGGGGACCATTCAGGCTTGTTCGCATTTGTGTTCCTCACGTGTGCCCCAAAGAATGAGGTGATTTGGTAAAATGCTATGCCCAAGATAACTATCCGAGTGCCGGCGGTGGGGTGGTTCAAATAGCCTCGGCTATCACCTCATTTTGTCCGGTCGTGATGGTCAAGTGGATTAAGGCGTCTTGTACATACCAGTTGCGTTGCTTCTGGGAGTATGGGTTCGAGTCACTTCTGGGGTGTGAGTTTTCAGTTGCATATTGTCCTGGGGACCATTCAGGCTTGTTCGCATTTGTGTTCCTCACGTGTGCCCCAAAGAATGAGGTGATTTGGTAAAATGCTATGCCCAAGATAAGTATCCGAGTGCCGGCGGTGGGGTGGTTCAAATAGCCTCGGCTATCACCTCATTTTGTCCGGTCGTGATGGTCAAGTGGATTAAGGCGTCTTGTACATACCAGTTGCGTTGCTTCTGGGAGTATGGGTTCGAGTCACTTCTGGGGTGTGAGTTTTCAGTTGCATATTGTCCTGGGGACCATTCAGGCTTGTTCGCATTTGTGTTCCTCACGTGTGCCCCAAAGAATGAGGTGATTTGGTAAAATGCTATGCCCAAGATAACTATCCGAGTGCCGGCGGTGGGGTGGTTCAAATAGCCTCGGCTATCACCTCATTTTGTCCGGTCGTGATGGTCAAGTGGATTAAGGCGTCTTGTACATACCAGTTGCGTTGCTTCTGGGAGTATGGGTTCGAGTCACTTCTGGGGTGTGAGTTTTCAGTTGCATATTGTCCTGGGGACCATTCAGGCTTGTTCGCATTTGTGTTCCTCACGTGTGCCCCAAAGAATGAGGTGATTTGGTAAAATGCTATGCCCAAGATAAGTATCCGAGTGCCGGCGGTGGGGTGGTTCAAATAGCCTCGGCTATCACCTCATTTTGTCCGGTCGTGATGGTCAAGTGGATTAAGGCGTCTTGTACATACCAGTTGCGTTGCTTCTGGGAGTATGGGTTCGAGTCACTTCTGGGGTGTGAGTTTTCAGTTGCATATTGTCCTGGGGACCATTCAGGCTTGTTCGCATTTGTGTTCCTCACGTGTGCCCCAAAGAATGAGGTGATTTGGTAAAATGCTATGCCCAAGATAACTATCCGAGTGCCGGCGGTGGGGTGGTTCAAATAGCCTCGGCTATCACCTCATTTTGTCCGGTCGTGATGGTCAAGTGGATTAAGGCGTCTTGTACATACCAGTTGCGTTGCTTCTGGGAGTATGGGTTCGAGTCACTTCTGGGGTGTGAG
Organism: Procambarus clarkii; assembly: GCF_040958095.1. Lineage (NCBI taxonomy): Eukaryota > Metazoa > Arthropoda > Malacostraca > Decapoda > Cambaridae > Procambarus > Procambarus clarkii. The sequence goes on from NC_091179.1 coordinate 37,690,829, forward strand.
TTTTCAGTTGCATATTGTCCTGGGGACCATTCAGGCTTGTTCGCATTTGTGTTCCTCACGTGTGCCCCAAAGAATGAGGTGATTTGGTAAAATGCTATGCCCAAGATAACTATCCGAGTGCCGGCGATGGGGTGGTTCAAATAGCCTCGGCTATCACCCCATTTTGTCCGGTCGTGATAGTCAAGTGGATTAAGGCGTCTTGTACATACCAGTTGCGTTGCTTCTGGGAGTATGGGTTCGAGTCACTTCTGGGGTGTGAGTTTTCAGTTGCATATTGTCCTGGGGACCATTCAGGCTTGTTCGCATTTGTGTTCCTCACGTGTGCCCCAAAGAATGAGGTGATTTGGTAAAATGCTATGCCCAAGATAACTATCCGAGTGCCGGCGGTGGGGTGGTTCAAATAGCCTCGGCTATCACCTCATTTTGTCCGGTCGTGATGGTCAAGTGGATTAAGGCGTCTTGTACATACCAGTTGCGTTGCTTCTGGGAGTATGGGTTCGAGTCACTTCTGGGGTGTGAGTTTTCAGTTGCATATTGTCCTGGGGACCATTCAGGCTTGTTCGCATTTGTGTTCCTCACGTGTGCCCCAAAGAATGAGGTGATTTGGTAAAATGCTATGCCCAAGATAACTATCCGAGTGCCGGCGGTGGGGTGGTTCAAATAGCCTCGGCTATCACCTCATTTTGTCCGGTCGTGATGGTCAAGTGGATTAAGGCGTCTTGTACATACCAGTTGCGTTGCTTCTGGGAGTATGGGTTCGAGTCACTTCTGGGGTGTGAGTTTTCAGTTGCATATTGTCCTGGGGACCATTCAGGCTTGTTCGCATTTGTGTTCCTCACGTGTGCCCCAAAGAATGAGGTGATTTGGTAAAATGCTATGCCCAAGATAACTATCCGAGTGCCGGCGGTGGGGTGGTTCAAATAGCCTCGGCTATCACCTCATTTTGTCCGGTCGTGATGGTCAAGTGGATTAAGGCGTCTTGTACATACCAGTTGCGTTGCTTCTGGGAGTATGGGTTCGAGTCACTTCTGGGGTGTGAGTTTTCAGTTGCATATTGTCCTGGGGACCATTCAGGCTTGTTCGCATTTGTGTTCCTCACGTGTGCCCCAAAGAATGAGGTGATTTGGTAAAATGCTATGCCCAAGATAAGTATCCGAGTGCCGGCGGTGGGGTGGTTCAAATAGCCTCGGCTATCACCTCATTTTGTCCGGTCGTGATGGTCAAGTGGATTAAGGCGTCTTGTACATACCAGTTGCGTTGCTTCTGGGAGTATGGGTTCGAGTCACTTCTGGGGTGTGAGTTTTCAGTTGCATATTGTCCTGGGGACCATTCAGGCTTGTTCGCATTTGTGTTCCTCACGTGTGCCCCAAAGAATGAGGTGATTTGGTAAAATGCTATGCCCAAGATAACTATCCGAGTGCCGGCGGTGGGGTGGTTCAAATAGCCTCGGCTATCACCTCATTTTGTCCGGTCGTGATGGTCAAGTGGATTAAGGCGTCTTGTACATACCAGTTGCGTTGCTTCTGGGAGTATGGGTTCGAGTCACTTCTGGGGTGTGAGTTTTCAGTTGCATATTGTCCTGGGGACCATTCAGGCTTGTTCGCATTTGTGTTCCTCACGTGTGCCCCAAAGAATGAGGTGATTTGGTAAAATGCTATGCCCAAGATAACTATCCAAGTGCCGGCGGTGGGGTGGTTCAAATAGCCTCGGCTATCACCTCATTTTGTCCGGTCGTGATGGTCAAGTGGATTAAGGCGTCTTGTACATACCAGTTGCGTTGCTTCTGGGAGTATGGGTTCGAGTCACTTCTGGGGTGTGAGTTTTCAGTTGCATATTGTCCTGGGGACCATTCAGGCTTGTTCGCATTTGTGTTCCTCACGTGTGCCCCAAAGAATGAGGTGATTTGGTAAAATGCTATGCCCAAGATAACTATCCGAGTGCCGGCGGTGGGGTGGTTCAAATAGCCTCGGCTATCACCTCATTTTGTCCGGTCGTGATGGTCAAGTGGATTAAGGCGTCTTGTACATACCAGTTGCGTTGCTTCTGGGAGTATGGGTTCGAGTCACTTCTGGGGTGTGAGTTTTCAGTTGCATATTGTCCTGGGGACCATTCAGGCTTGTTCGCATTTGTGTTCCTCACGTGTGCCCCAAAGAATGAGGTGATTTGGTAAAATGCTATGCCCAAGATAACTATCCGAGTGCCGGCGATGGGGTGGTTCAAATAGCCTCGGCTATCACCCCATTTTGTCCGGTCGTGATAGTCAAGTGGATTAAGGCGTCTTGTACATACCAGTTGCGTTGCTTCTGGGAGTATGGGTTCGAGTCACTTCTGGGGTGTGAGTTTTCAGTTGCATATTGTCCTGGGGACCATTCAGGCTTGTTCGCATTTGTGTTCCTCACGTGTGCCCCAAAGAATGAGGTGATTTGG
>NC_091179.1:37695755-37763255 GCF_040958095.1 Procambarus clarkii
ACATTCCCTTGTGATAATTGTGGGACCTCTCTGTGTGAGGACTTGACCTCTGAACATCTACAAACATGTCCCCATGGTGAGTGAATAAACCCAGCACATTTATTTCTCTTAAGAAGCTTTTGTTTTAAGAACTTATGTCATGGGGTTTAGCGTGTGGGGGGGCATGGGTGTTGCCTTTTATTATTATTATTATTATTATTATTATTATTATTATTATTATTATTATTATTATTTTCGAGGGGTGATTCAAAGGCAGGTAGGAGAACATGACAAAGCACAGTGTGACAATAACCCCTTAGGAGGTGGTGGGGTTAGACAGCCCGATGCAAATGGAGGGGAAGGGGGAGATGAAGTGATGAGTGATGATGATGATGATGATTATGATGACGACGATGGTGGTGGTGATAGTGGTGACATCTCTCAACCAGGCCCTAGTGGTCTTAGACCTCTTGTCAACAATCGAGTTAATGACCTAAATAGCGATGAAAATTCCCCAGAAGAGGAGGATGTTATAGACACTCCCCACTTAATTAATAGGGTGGGGGGCCTGGGGGATCTCTTTACTAGGATGGAATATTCCATCCCCTCAGCCTTCGCCACAGACCCTATAGGACTCCTAAGCAACTTTATGGACTATTACATATCTGAAATAGAGAATTACATGAATTCTCTTGGGGGACATGGCAATTTTACTTCATTAAAAATCCTTCTCGAAGTGAAGGTAACACTTTTAAAACAACGACTCACAGAAGATGATGACTTTAGGGAACACTTCATAACGACACCTGCTAGACTGGTAACTCTTGAGGAGGTGGGTAATCTTATTGATAGCTGGGTGAATTATATGATTACACGACTGGAGGATCTCCTTTCAGAAACAGAGGGGAGTGGTTTCATACTATATAATGTCGATTTCCTCAAAATCGTCATCTGTAATGCAAGTGTAAGGTCAGTTTTGGGGGATTATGTCCCTTATCCCCCCTTTCTAAGGGGACGATATGAGGTCTTCAACCCAAACCCTGCTGGTAACAATAGAACATGCATTATTCAATGCATTGCTGCCTTTCTGGCATCACAACAAGGGTGGAAGTGGAGACGTATAGGGAGACTTGTAGAGTCTCACTCTAGGATTAGGAAAATGGTCAAATACTACCATTTATCCTTCCCTCTGTCGTGGGAGGATATCTCTAAATTGGAGAATAGAAATAAACTATCCATTTTTTTGTATTCAATACACAAACATACAGACGGTGTCTATCACGTCTCTCTTTGTCGTCGTGGTAGCAGACAGTACTCGGTCATAGTTCCTTTATTGTTATTGGGGGAATCTCATGTGGCCCTAATTAAGGAGTTCGACAATAGCGAATAGTTGTTTACTCGCAGCCACAGACGAAAGACAGTCTTCTGTAGAAACTGTCTTTCAGAATATCAAAATTAGTCAGAGCTATCAAATCACACATCTTCCTGCGACATCACTCAGAAAATTATTTACCCTCAGGCGGGGGACACACTCCATTTTAAAAATACGGGGAAAGGTTACCCCCCTTCGCATGTGGGCTATTTTGATTTTGAGTGTGTCCTAAGCACTAAGGATTGTCTAGGTTCTGTTACATCCATACATAGGCCTATAGCATACAGCTATATAATTGTTGATAGGAACCATACTGTCATTGATAAATTTACTTATTTTTGGGGGGACAGTGTCACACATTTCATGCAGCGAGTTGCTACCAAATGGGAAATTATCAGATCCTCTCTCCCCCATTATGAAATAGACATGTCTCCTGAGGATATGGGCCATTTTAGGAGACAGACTCACTGTCAGTTTTATGAGGAAGTATTTACACTCTCCAATTTCAAGGTTCAACATCATGATCACCTTAGGGAAAAGCTCAATTATATTGGAGCTCTATGTAATTACTGCAACCTCCGCCACATGAATACTCTAGAGACTTTAGTCCTAATTGCTCACAATATGTCTTATGACATGGGCTTAATTTTGAGGGAGTTTGCCATGTGTTCAAATATTAAGAGCAATATCCTCATGAGACAGGGGACGAAATATCTTAAGGTAGAAATAGGGAAGCTTAAATTTCTTGATTCACTGGCTTTTATTACAGGTAGTCTTTCATCCCTAGTAAAGACCCACATTGATTCAGCCAGCCCCTTAACATTCACTCACTCAATGATAGATGGCTTACCCAAAAAAGTCACCACCTACTCTTAAAGGGTAAGCAGTTTTTCCCTTATGAATATACCACAAAAATCAGCTGCTTTAATGACACAACACTCCCTCCTATTGAAATGTTTTACAGCTCCCTAAACAAATCAGGAAAAATATAGACATTCTAAATTAGTATGGGAGGCAACAGGGTGTAGGAAATTGAAAGACTACCTCCTCATTTATTTGAGGTGTGATGTTGGTTTACTGGCTGACATTTTTACCCACCACAGGGTAATTCTAAATGATATCTATTCATTAGAAATGACCCATTACTGTAGCCTTCCGGGGTACTCCTACGACTGCTTCCTGAAAAGTAGCAAAATATCGTTGGAGTTAAGTGCAGATGTGACGTTGCACAATCTCACATCACAAAACATACGAGGGGGTTTTACAACTGCAGTTAGGAGTTACGCCAGAGCTAACAACCGCTATGTCATCCCATCTTTTAACCCCCAGGAGGATAGATCTTCATTCTTACTGTATTTAGACTTCAACTCGCTTTATGGGAGTTGTATGACTAAGAAATTGCCCTATGGGGAACTAAGGAGACTATCATCTGATGAGATGAACTCCTTCATTAGTGGAGGAAAGATAATGACAGAACAGTCATTCTCTTCTAACAAAGGGTACTAGCTCTTAATTGACACCAAACACATAAGACCTGAAATAGCTAGACTAACAGACGATCTATCCCTTTGTTTACACCATAGGGGGATAAGTATGACGGATATCTCACCATTTAGTAGGGGACTTCTGGAAACAAATAACATTACAAATCTCCCTAAAAAAAATATTAAACTGGTTGGAGATCATCTCCCCAAGAAACATTATTTCATATCTCTTCATCTTTTACAACTATTTATTGAGATAGGACTTGAAGTGGAAACTATACATGCAATTTACGAGTTCCGTCAGTCAGATTTTATGGCAGAATTTGTTAACACAAACGTTAACAATAGAAATGCCTCCACCAGTAACGATAGGAAAACACTTTTCAAATTGTTAACAAATAGTGTTTTCGCTAAAACACTACTGAACCCAGCTCGTTATGCCATTGACACGAAACTAGTGACTTCAGCTAGGGTCTTTTTACGAGAGGTGAAGAATCCATGCTTTAAACGTATTTTATATTTAGGTGACAATAAATTATTGTCTGTCAGTTCCAGACCATTCATTAAAATTACTCATCCTAATTACATTGGGTTCCAGATTCTTGAGCTAGCAAAATACAGTTTGTACCATTTTTGGTACAGGGTACTTAAGAACCACTATACAGATAGGGTACAACTGCTGTATAGTGATACAGACAGTTTCATTTTGAGCTTACTAGCTGAAGATGTCTTTAACAAGATGGGGAAAGAACTCCTTAGTTTGTGGATGGATACGAGTAATTTTCCTGAAACTCACTCCTTGTATGATCCTTCTAAAAAGGGTGTTTTAGGACTTTTAAAGTCAGAGGTATCAGACAAACACATCTTTGAAGTTGTGGCACTCAAGCCCAAAATGTATAGTGTGCTTTTGCTTGACAATAAAAATTCCATCACCGCTAAGGGTATTCCCCGAGCTGTGCAAAGATCTTTAACACATAATCACTTTAAAGAGACCCTTCACAGTAATGGTGTAGTAAATACTTTCCATTATTCTCAAATCAGGAACGTAGGAGGGCAGATGGCAACCACATTCAATACTAAGAGGGGTTTAAGCGCATTTGATGATAAGCGCTTTTACCTAAATAAATACACTAGCCTAGCATATGGACACCCAGACATACCATCGGATTCCCACCCAACGCCTCAGCCCAAGGAATGTCCACCGAGAGTGAAGGTGGTGACGTCATTGAGCCACAAGGAGAGGAAGGACAACGCCCTACCAGCGAGAGTGAACCCTATGAAGTCAGCAGTCCCTCACCTGAGGGAGAGCCACTACAGCCCATTCACTCTCTGGGTGATGATGAGTCATCATCTTCGTCCCAGGGGGAGGAGGGGGAGGAAGACCCCACAATGGACCTGTGGGCACGGAGGAGGGCCCTTGTTAGGAAATATTATGTGGGGAGAGATGACTTACAATACGACTATGTTTAACCCTATGTACTTTGATAATATAATCTATAAATCATCAGGATTATTTCTTTTCTCCTTCTTTTAAGTATATAAGCTTAAGATATAACCAACTTAAAAACAACTAAGGGAGGCGGGTCCCTCTTACGGTACACTCAAGGTCATCAAGTATGAGGAAGGGTGGTGAGGGGGGAGGACCACCCCCTACTGAAAGGATCTTGTATTTTTTTCCTACCCCATAGAGGAAAGTGGGGGCGTAACTGCCGCTCACCTGAGTGTGTGTTTATTATACAAATAAATTCCTTTTTTTTTTACTTAAATATACTGTCATACTTTACTGTATAAATGAACATGATCATAGTGGCACATAATAGATACCTATCTTCCCTGTTTTTTCGACTGCTACCACCCACACCTTGGATGACCTAAAATGGAGTGGCTCTAAGTGGCACTCCGCTTCTGATTTTCTTATCTGATTGCCCTAAATAGGTGGCTACTTTACTGTAAATGAACATGATCATAGCGGCACATAATAGATACCTATCTTCACATTTTTTTCGACTGCTACCACTCACACCTCGGATGACCTAATGAGAAGTGGCTGTATGTGGCACTCCACTTCTGATTTTCTTATCTGATTGCCCTACATAGGTGGCTACTTTACTGTATAAATGAACATAATAGATACCTATCTTCACTGTTTTTTCGACTGCTACCAACCATCACCTTGGGTGACCTAATATGGAGTGGCACTATGTGGCACTCCGCTTCTGATTTTCTTATCTGATTGCCTTACATAGGTGGCTCTATCTGTCACCAAAATATCTATTTATAACTATTATTAAACTCTCATTATTTTAATTTAAATTTATTTTATTCATAAAGTTTGTGTGTGGCTCATTTTGATTCCCTCTTTGACACTACATTTTATCTTATATTTTGCTACTAACTTCTCGTCTATCTTGTTTGAGGGAAAATTTAGTTTCCCTTTATTTTATATTCGGACAATAGTTCCCCGATTTCTACATTTATCCAAGGAAACAACCTTATTTCTGACCAATGGAGTGATATTATCTTTTTTTAAAACCAATGTTTCTGAGTTATCCCTCTTCTCCCATAATTTAGACTTGTGCCACCATATACTATTTACTGTCTTGCACATTATTTCTTATCTAACGAACGATGAACTCCAACTGTCATGCATTGGGCTCTTCCAAATATTACAGGAAGATTTATCAGCGTTATTAGAGCTCTAAAATTATTGCATTACAATTGCAGTACTTTTCAAGACATTGATTTACATAAATCACTCTCAGCAACTACTCACTACCTACTCTTACTTTATACAAAATCTCGTCTGCTGCTACGTTGTATTTGTTGAACAACACCTCAGTACTACTTCCGTAAATATGGTTAACACTTTCCGATAGACACTGAGCTTGATCCCGTTGCAATACAATATTTAGTTCATTCTGTCGACAATGTCACCTATCAGCGCTCCCGGAAAACGTATATTTATGTTAGTTCTTGCATCCCTGAGCAGAAAGTCGTTTTAAAAATGCCCTTGTGAATCATGTAAAACTAATAATATGTTTGACCACCTTTGTTGCTTCATTCAGATCTGCACCCATCTGGGTCCCGGCAAAAATTCACCTCCTGCAAAAGTAGGGGTTGAACATCATAATATATTTTGTGACATGTTAAAGTGTTAGCACTTTCCTGGATTTTCGACTTGGACTTACGGGCGGTTTGCTTAACCGCTTGTCGGATCACGACGTAAATTTACGGACCGTGTTATATTGGGTATTATTATAGTCGTGGGTTGGTTGGTGTTGTCGTCGTTGATCCTTCTCTACGGACAACCCAACCCACAACTCGGTAGAGTGCTTATACCTCCCTAGGAGATCACCCTTGGCGCTTCTGGCTCTTGGAGAGCGGCTCAACGTCACACGTTTAGGGGATGCGGCTCCAACACTTAGCCTCGTTGTCACGTGCACACACCCACTCGAGCCGCTGTGACTCCCCACTCTCTCTTTAGGTGATATGATCTCCTCAATCCCCTTTTGACTTATTAGTATTACCTTCTACCCTGTCCACAGCAGTGGTTCTTGTTTCTTTCTCTCTCTCTCTCTCTTCTTCTGTACTATTTCATGGGAAGCCTCATTAGGACAAGGGCAAACACCAGCAAATTGGGATACATTTACTGGACAAAGCACATACACGATACATACACACATATAATAATAATGAATCCTATACTCTATAATATTACAATCAGGTTGCACTCCAACATCATCAGAACTCTATCATCTGCTTATCAAGTGGTATCCTATCTCCTGGTTCACCACCTGATACTATCAACCACCTCAAGTTGATCAAGTCTACATACACTGTTGCACTATCAACAGGAGAAATATATATATATATATCTTTAAATGTGTACAAAGAAAATCAGCATTTGAATGCAATAACATATATCAGTATAAATGTTCATTGATGCACAATAATGATCAATCGATCACTCTATCAGTCCTAGAACACATACATTTGTAGGTAATCCAGCCTACGACTGTAACTCTAAACTTCAGTATAAAACACTCCTTGACATAAGAATGCAAACAACCACTCACCTCTCACTGCGTCTTGCACGCTAATGACAACCAAACACTATCAACTCCCTACAAGTAATCCACCAGAACTTCCCTTCCACCTCTGGAAGTTCACTACCCTGATATCTTCAGGTTCTTCCGGGCTTCACTACCAGGATCCTCTGCAGCTCCTCCAGGCTGCTATCATGAAGTGTCCCTGAGCAACTATGGTGCTTCACCCTTCTGCTAGGGTCCTCCACACAGCTCTCTTGGCTGCTACACCATGAAGTTTCCTTGAGCAACTATGGTGCTTCACCACCTCTACAGAAGCATGTGACACTTCTCCTCACAGCTCGAGGTCCTCTGCTTCACTACCTTGGAGTCTCATCAATTACTTCATCTATGCTGGCTTCGAAGTTCTCAGCAACTTCTTCCCCAAAGACAAACCTGCAACCCATCGACACTCCAATAAAAACGTTTCCCATTAACACATAAACAAAAATAACCACACAATATGCTTGCCTCAAACCTCTATCTGTCCTCTACATACAGTGAGAGTGGACTCCCCCGTTTTGGGCGGGTCCATACTCCACCTCGCCTGGCGGCGGTCCTCACTCGCTGGGAGGGTCTTCCTCCGTCAGGAGCCGGGCTCCCTCAGTCGTCTGTCAGAGCTCAGAGGGGACGGACGCCGCTCCGTGTTCCTCCCTCTTCACTCTCTTATTTCAGGCCTTCTGCCTTATTAAAACATGTCTAACTTATAAATAAACATCGCTACTGTCGCTGGGCACACGACCAACTACAAGCAATCACTATGAACTGGCGTATATCGTGCTTACCACAGATTAACTGATCGAGGGCGCTTCTCCCTCTGACGGCGTCTGGTCAGGGCGCTCCCACGGCCCACAATAATGTCTCTGGCCGGCTTGATACTCTCTTCTTCGACCAGGACTGCAAATGCTTGGGTGACATTTTATGCATATGATCTTGTAGAGAATTTTATTGCCAACGCATTGATACCAAAATGAAAAACGTAGCTCGAGAATTGATGTTAGGAGCGTGAAAAGATTATAAACTTTTTTGTGTTTACGCTTGAGCGCCCAGAACGCCGCGCGCACAACCCGCTTTTTTTTTCAGGGAGTGCCGCGTGCACTAAAGTGCAAATGTCTTATTGATGATTAGTTTGCCTTCTTAGTCGTGGGTTTTGCTCGTTTTTTGCCTATGATTTTCAGCTCTCTTAGTAAATAACGTCAGGCTTCTGTTAAATATCTTCCCGCCTCTTAAGTCTTTAAAGCCTTCCCCTCCATTTGGCGCTGCACCTGCTCATTCAGCTTGTTTATTAACGACCTAAGCGTTAGGGAGAGTTTGCACAGGGCTTGAGGCAAGCCATTCTTCTCAAACTAAATGTAGACACATATTCTTAGCACAAGAGACCACTTTGCTCACTCTGCCCCAACATGTATTCCCTCTGGTGATGTTCCATTTCAGCTCCTATTCACTCTTCATTCATTTGATATAATGCCGCGTTTTTTAGTTGTTTTGGAGATAACGTGTAAATAATTTGTTTGTACCAGGCAAAAAATTATCATAATCTTAATTAATAACTTTGGATTGAAAAACATGTTAAGTAATAGCTGATGACTGAGATTTACCTTTCAGATACCTGCTGGATCAAGAACGAATCACAGTTTACTAGCAGCATTGTAACAAACACCCACTCACCCTTCATGTACTGGTACACCCTCTGCCAGTGACACCATGGTCACCCAGCACCACCTGTGGTACACTGTACTGGTGATACCATGGTCACCCAGCACCACCTGTGGTACACTGTACCAGTGACACCATGGTCACCCAGCACCACCTGTGGTACACAGTACCAGTGACACCGTGGTCACCCAGCACCACCTGTGGTACACTGTACCGGTGACACCATGGTCCTCCAGCACCACCTGTGGTACACTGTACCAGTGACACCGTGGTCACCCAGCACCACCTGTGGTACACTGTACCGGTGACACCATGGTCCTCCAGCACCACCTGTGGTACACTGTACCAGTGACACCGTGGTCACCCAGCACCACCTGTGGTACACTGTACCGGTGACACCATGGTCCTCCAGCACCACCTGTGGTACACTGTACCAGTGACACCGTGGTCACCCAGCACCACCTGTGGTACACTGTACCGGTGACACCATGGTCCTCCAGCACCACCTGTGGTACACTGTACCAGTGACACCGTGGTCACCCAGCACCACCTGTGGTACACTGTACCGGTGACACCATGGTCCTCCAGCACCACCTGTGGTACACTGTACCAGTGACACCGTGGTCACCCAGCACCACCTGTGGTACACTGTACCGGTGACACCATGGTCCTCCAGCACCACCTGTGGTACACTGTATCAGTGACACCGTGGTCACCCAGCACCACCTTTGGTACACTGGACCAAAGTGTACACTGGACCCAAAGCGGGACCAAAGAGCCAAAGCTCAACCCCCGCAAGCACAATTAGGTGAGTACTGGACCAGTGACACCACCTGTCACTGCACCACTTGTGGTACACTATACCAGTGACACCGTGGTCACCCAGCACCACCTTTGGTACACTGGACCAAAGTGGTACACTGGATCCAAAGCAGGAGCAAAGAGCCAAAGCTCATCCCCCGCAAGCACAATTAGGTGAGTACTGGACCAGTGACACCATGGTCACCCAGCGCCACTTGTGGTACATCATGTACCAGTGAGTTAGTAAGGTCACATAATATATTATTGTATATCTAGCAAAGTATACTTTAGCCCAGAACTACGTTGCTGTTCACTGTGTTTATACACTGGCAAGTAAGATACACCTCTGTGCTTACAGAGGTGCATCCCACTTCCAGGCGATCACGGATTTTCTTCAGTAGTCAGTAAATGTGAGTACTGCTTGAGCTGTTTAGTTAATAGAGCCAGTCATTAATAAAGTAAGTGATGCAATGAGATGAAAACTAATTCTCTTGCTGCTCTCACGGCTTTCGAGAGATGATCAAGTCAGGTTTTTTCCAGGTAGTTTACTGTACTGCTGGCCTAATATTTTGAAAGTAATTTTGAAAACATCACTTAAACAAGACTGATACTCAATAAAAGAGCATCAAATGATCTTCAGTGAAGTTAACCTTAGGTAGTTTCAATACTATGCTTGATATACATATTAATGGGCCTGTGAACTGGCTAACTTCTTATTTGGGTATTGGGGCAGAAAATGAAAACCCTAGTTAACATTTTTGTATATAAAAAATGTTTCCAAAACGTTTCGTGCCTTCAAACGGGACACAAAAAAAATGTAATCTACACAAATGAGCGATCGGAAACGTTTCCCCTGAAATTCAATCAAAGAAAATGTTTCTCGACTTTCTTTTTCAATTATGACAGTAACTAAGGACTAAGGATAAGAAAACTATAAATAAGTAATTATCAAAAAGAAGGCACCAAACCGGGAAGGTTATGTAGCTCCATCAAATGTGTGGGATAATCAGAGGGCGCTAAATATCACCAAAGACGCCAATATGAGAAAAGGAAATGCATAAGGCGAATGATATCAAAAGTATCCAAGTCACCGAGAATGCTATCGAGAGTCAAGCAACCACGGGGGATGGTCGGAAAACAAGACACACGCTCGTCCCGGAAGTCGAGACATTCAACAAGGATATGCACAACCGTAAGAGGGACAATGCAATTAGGACAATAAGGAGCAGGGCGGCGCTCCATCAAGTGGCCATGAGTTAAGCGAGTATGGCCAATATGCAACCTCGCCAGAGCCGTTTCCTATCGCCAGTTATGGTGGCAGGAGGACGGCCACGAGGACACACAACCTTTAAGAGAACGTAGTTTCTTACCAGTAACAGACGATCAACAAGCCTTCCAACAGGTAAGGATGGAGGAATGGATAACCGGGTAAAAGTCGGAATAAGGAATACCTTTACGAGAGATGGGACAAGAGCGGACAGCTTCCCTGACAGCAGCATCAGCACGCTCATTTAAAGAGACACCAATATTCCTGGGAACCCAGCAAAACTCAACCAACTTAAATTTAAAGTGAACAGGAAACAGCCAATGCTGGATCTTGACAACCACTGGATGAACCGGATTAAAGGACCCGAGAGCCATGAGGGCACTACGAGAGTCAACAACAACTCCAAAGGAAGATTGACAACGAGAGAGCAGGAGACGAAGAGCATAGAGAATAGCATAAAGCTCCTCTGTGAAGATGCTGGTCTCCGGAGGTAAGCGACACATATAAGTGTGATCAGGAAAAGCAACCGAGTAGCCAACACCGTCCGCAGACTTAAACCCATCACTGAAAACGGAAACGGAGTGCGAGTGAGAAGAAAAGTGCTCAAGGAAAAGGCGGTTTAGAACCGTAGGAGGGGTAAAAGCTTTAGTAATGTGGGTCAAGGGTGTACAAAACTGCGGAAGGGGGGGGGACTCTCCACGGGGGCAAAGAAGGAGCAACACAAGGAAAAATATTAGAAATACGAACGGAAAGAGAATCCTGTAAGCGAGATAACTGGACAGAAAGAGGAGGTGGTGAAGAGGAACGGGAACCGCAGGAGGAGTAAAAGTTAAAGCACGACAGAGGCGAGAGGAAGGATGTTGCAAGGATCGTGCAAGATAGTGAAGACAGTAGCGATCACGGCGGTCATGGAGAGACAGGAAGCCAGTGTCAACATACAAGCTGAGGACGGGAGTCGAACGAAAGGCACCAGAGCCGATGGCGCAACCCAGTATGGTGCAAAGTATCAAGAAGGCGAAGAGTAGAAAGAGAAGCAAACGAGTAAGCAGGGCAACCATAATCGAGCTTAGACAGGACGAGAGAGGAATGTAAAGCAAGGAGAGTGCGCCTATCCGCTCCCCAAGAAGCATGGAGCAATACCCGAAGGAGGGCAAGGGCTTTAGAGCACTCAACACGGAGGTAAGAGATATAGGGAGACCAAGACAAACGAGTGTCAAAGAATAACCCCAAAAGCTTCGCGGAATCTTTGTACTGAAGGGAATGACTATAAAGTGACAAAGAGGGACGAAGAACGACCCGTTTCCGAGTAAAAGTCATGGCACAAGTCTTAGTAGAAGAGAACTTTAAGCCATGATCGGTTGCTCAAGACGACACGGCATCAATCACAAGTTGAAGCCGACGTTGAAGGAGAGGCGAATCATCACCCTGACAGCAAAGGGTAAGATCATCGACATAGAGAGCGGAGAAGACGCCTGAAGGAAGAGAGGAAAGAAGACCATTGAGGGCAACCAGAAAAAGAGTAGTGCTCAGAACTCTACCTTGGAGCACACCTTCGTATTGCTGAAAAGAGGCAGAGAGAGTGGTACCAAGGCGCACCCGAAAGGAACGACGAGAAAGGAAGCTGCGGAGAAAGAGAGGGAGATGACCTCGAAGGCCAAAAGAATGAAGTTGGGATAGAATATGATATCGCCAAGTGGTGTTGTAAGCCTTCTCCAGGTCAAAAAGGACGGCAACAACGGAGGTATTCGCGGCAAAAGCAGTACGAATATAGACCTCCAAGTTCACCAGGACATCTGTTGTGCTGCGGCACTTGCGGAAACCAAATTGAGAAGGGGAGAAGTGGTGATGATGTTCTAAGAACCAAATCAGACGAACGTTAACCATACGTTCAAAGAGTTTGCAGACACAACTTGTGAGGGCAATAGGGCGAAAGTCCTTAGGGAATGTTCCCAGAGACCCTGGTTTGCGAACAGGGAGGACAACGGCATCGAAACAGTCTTCAGGGACTGACGACCACTCCCAGATCCGATTATACAGACTCAGTAAATACTGAGACGTGCACGGAGGGATATGGCAAAGCATCTCATAATAAATGCTATCGGAGCCCGCCGCAGTAGCACCGCAGAGGGCCAGGGATGACCGAAGTTCAGAGAGAGAGAAGGTATCGTAATAGAGAATCGATTATGAGCACAGAAATTCAAAGGACAAGATTCAAGGACAGGTTTACGAAGAAGGAAAGATTGGGAAAGATGAAAACCAGAGCTAACAGAAGAAAAGTGGGAACCCAGTTTGGTAGCGACACGCAACGGGTCCGCCACAAGAGTACCACAGAGGTGAAGGATCTGTGAGACATCGGGAATGAACTTACCTGCTCTCTTGCGGATACGCTTCCAGATCTGTGGCAGAGGAGTTTCGGACATAATGGTGGAGACATAAGACGCCCAACATTCACGTTCAGCCATACAGATGGCCCTACAGGCCACTGCACTCGCCTTCCGAAATAAAAGAAAAGAATCGGCCGTCTGCCGGCGGCGGTGTCTCTTACAGACTACACGTTTACAGCGGACAGCCCGAGCACAGGCTGCATTCCACCAGGGAACGCACTTACGTGGGCCCTGAGACGCATAGCGAGGAATAGAGCGGAGGGCAGTGTTGAAGACGGTGTCATGAAAAGGGAGGAGAGAACGAGGGAGAGGTCAGAGAGAGCAGCACTGAGGGTAAATAGGTTCCAGTCTGCCTTAGCAAACTGCCACCTAGGGAAGGAGAGGGGAGGGTGAAAAGGGAAAAAGGTAACAAGGATGGGGAAATGGTCATGGAGGTCATCAAGAACCTGCCACGTGAAATCTAAGTAAAGAGAAGATGAGCAAAGAGAAAGATCAAGACAGGAAAGGGTGCGAGTCCGAGAGTCCAAATACGTGGGCTCACCAGAATTCAGAAAAGACAGGGAAGAAGAGAGAATGAACGACTCAAATAGGTGACCTCGGGTGTTCGTCAGAACATTACCCCAAAGGGAATGACGACAATTGAAATCACCTAGCAGGAGCACAGGCTCCGGCCAGGGGTCCAGGAGGTGTTTCAGATCGGGAAGAGAAAGCGGGACACTCGGGGGGAGATAAATGGAACAAACGGTGTACCATTTCCTCACAAAGAAACGAGCAGCAGAACAATGGAGAGGCGAAGGAAAAAATAAGGGGACAAAAAGAACATCAAAGCTAATCAAGAGAGTAGAAGAGTTAGGAGCCCCAGCAACAGCTGGGGAAGGGGGGGTTCGAGAAAGGAATAGCCACGAAAGTGACCAGGACGAGCACCAAGCATCGGCTCCTGGAGACAGACACAAAGAGGCTAAAACCGCGAAATCAGAAGCTGGAGTTCAAGGAAAATGGCGTAATAAACACGAACGTTCCATTGAAGAATAGACATCGACGAGAAGAGGAAGGACAGCAACAAAGAACAACGAAGAAACAAAGGCGAAAAGGGAACACAGCACGTTAAAGAAGCGCAAGATCAGGGTCAGGGTCAGCGAAGTCAGGGTTAGGGGGCATGGGTAAACTGAGTAAAGAAGGGGTGAAGGGAACTAGAGGACCGACCAGGGGTGGACGGGTAGGGTACGGAGGATGAAGAGGGGGGAATACCCGAGGGTCAAGGTCAGCAGCAAGAGGGGCAGAAACCAGAGGATGCACCTCCGCAAGGGCACCAACCGATAGGGACGCGGGGGCCAAAGAGACCTCCATAGCAGGAACAGGGGACGTAACCACCGAAACGGGAGGGGACGGACCGAGAGGCAGAAGTAGGGGGCGAGGAAGAAAGCGAAGCCTTTTTACCTGCCGGGGAGGAGGAAGGAGAGGAGCCATGCTTACGCTTCTGACTCTGAGAGACAGGTGTCCCAGCAACTACGTACTGGGCAACGGATTCCAGCGTCTCAACAGGAGAAGCAGAACGAGAGTATACACGACGGCCGTTGGGAAAGCGATGGACATCAGCCCGTACTGACGGGTGGCGTGGAGAGCCAATAGACGGAGGAGAAGGATGGGAAGGAGGATCGGAGGGAGACGAGGAAGAAGACACAGGAGACATGACAGACCGGGCAGAATGAAGGGGAACCCCAGACAGAGGACCAGGAGGGGGACCATTCGGGACAGAAGGAACAGAGGAGGGGGAGGTTGGCATATCAGGGTCCAAGGCCAGGAAACGGTTTTGAGTCTGAGGAAGGCGGGAATGACGAAGAGAGGAAGAGCACAACACGCGAGCATAAGAGACGTTAGCATGAGGTGGGAGCCGGCAAACTTGGCGCCTCGCCTCAGGAAAAGACAAACGCTCCTGGTGCTTCAAGTTGAGGACGGCTGCCTTAAGCTTGTAATGTATACACACACGGGAGAAGGTATGGTGGGCATCACCGTAATTGAGGCAGCAAGCCTGGAAAGAAGTGCACTCCGACTTAGAGTGATGGTCGCCCTCACACAAAGGACAGAGAGAGACAGTTCTAGAGCAGTGGAGGGCACCATGCCCAAACATCCAGCCCTTATTACAGAGACGAGGAGAGGGAATGTACTACTGGACGGAGCACCTGGCACCAGCAAGAATGACAGAGGGCGGAAGGGTCCTACCATCAAAGGTAATCTTCACAACCCGAAGGGGTTGACGGCGACGACCACGAGGGGGACGAGTAAACGAGTCTACATGGAGGACAGAATGGCCCTGGGCATCGAGGATATGACGAATATCTTCGTGGCAGTCCTGGAGATTCCGAACACCGGTAGCAACATAGGGTGGGAGGAGAATAGTGCCAACACTGGCATTGAACCGAGCATTCTTGGAGACCCGAGCAGGGGTCTCACTAGGCGGCCAAGAGGCAGATTGCATCCCGAGAAGGAGCAGCAATGACACGTGTACCAAGACGGGTGGGGTAGAAAGTAACAGAGGCATCTACGGAATCAACATGGTGCATATGGAGGGAGAAACCGTCAGGAGGCGCAGAATCAAGAGGGAGGAGATCAAAGTATTTGGCCCACGATGCGGGACCAAACAAGGCTTGATGCGCATCAGTACAGGAAGGAATCAAGCGAGTGCGGCCATGTCGAGGACGGCGTTGAGAACCCCCCAGAGGGCTAGGGGTTAAAAGGCTCAGTAGTCACAACTAGAGACTGAGCCGTGCCAGGGAACGAGGTGGTCACCACTGGGGGCTTGGGGCTTGACCCAACCACAGAGGAGGGAGGGGAGTAGTCAGAAAGGTCAAAGGAGGAGCAAGGTCGGGGTCCAATGCAGCGGGGGCTACAGATCCCAGTCTTCCAACATGGTCCGACTGGGGGGTTGGTCGCCCACCCCACGAGCCTGAGAAGGTAAACGAGGAACAGAATTTGACATAAGTATGAAAAGAAAAACATTTATTCAAGAATGTGACCCCATAGCCACCATGGAGCCACAATTAGGGACAGGACACCAAACAAGAAGCTATCGCCGATTCACAAACGCCACCTTAAGAATCGTCAGTCCGTCGAGATCGGGTTTAGTGACGAAAGGAGGATTGACAATAAAAGGTTCCAATCGCTCTCGAAGTTGGGTACTACAGTTCTATGGGTGCAAGAGTATGCCTCTGTATAAATATGTATGCCGATCTGTAAGGGTGCCAATTTTGGAGAAAATTGGTTGATGTCAGCCTCAGCCACAGATGGCAGCACCTTAGACATTATATTTTAATGTTTTATTTTTCAAGTAACATAAAGGACTTCAAACTCTTTCATTTTTATTCAATTTACGTGAAACTTACTCCTTATATGTAAAGTTTATATCACTAAAATTTTAAGTTGTTTTGTTTTCCTAAGTTTATTTATTGAATTTATAATAGCAATAAACATGGCATATTGACATAATTTTGGGGGGGAAAGATGTTTGAAAGATGAAACTAAAGATGTTTTAGAAAATCTCTGACTACAGATCCTTTATTATATGCTAATGTGTCGGAAAAGTGTCATAGAATGATTATATCTGAAAAGGTGAAAAGTTTGAACTCAATGAAAATGTGTAATATTCGTTGAAAAAAAAACAAATCAATCCCCCTTTCTATTTAGGCTGCAGTACTAAAACTTGGAACAATTGCAGCCCTTTTCATATACAACTAGTCAAAAAATATTTGTTGACATTGAGCAACTATTAAAAATTATTCTAACGGCCCCTAAGTGAAGAATCCAGCATTTCAACAAACATAATTTTTATTTGCCAACATTCACGGTATAAAAACACGCAAATCTAACAAAAATTCACCATATAGGTGGCCTCCTACATGAGGCAAATACAGTGTTTGAAGCCCTAACGGAAACTCACACAGAGGACTACCACGATAGTGAAATATGGATTTCGGAGTACAATCTTTTCATATGTGACAGGAAACACAGGCTACAAGGTGGGTCAACCTGTACATTAAAGTAACACTCATCTGAACTGAGCTGCTAAACATCACAAACGATATGGCGGAAGTGCTGAAAATCAAAATATTGGAGATCCTAAATGAAATTATTGTCCTTGTATATAAGTCACCGGAGGCAAATCTCCAGCAGTTTCAAGACCAACTAATGAAAATAGAACTCTGCTTAGAAAACCTCACAAATTCAACCCCAAACATCATCATACTTGGCGAACTTCTACCTACGCACCTGAAATAGAAGACCCTAGCTAATACAGTTATATCAGTGAGAATACCAGGAAGTAGCCTAATTGAACAGGCACATGCAAATGACCTGCTATGGATGCGTGACAGGTTTGCCTTAAAAAAGTAAATAGTAGAACCAACTTGAAAAGAGAACGCGCTGGACCTCATTTTCACTAATGATGATTTGATGAGGAACATAATGATTACAAATAGCCGTTACTCAGATCAAAACTTAATTGAAGTTCTGACAAGCATGGGAAATAGACCTGTAAAACCAGTCCCGAATCACAATGGAGGAGAATTCAGCACAATCAATTTCAATCGTAATCAGAAACTAGGAGCAAATAAACCAAGACCTCACAGAAATACGCTGGGAAAAACAACTAGAAAAGGCAAACGCGAACCAATGCCTGGAAAAAACAAGGTCAGTAGCAGTAGAAATATGCTCAAACTGCATACCCATAAGAAAAGAGAGGAAGAGTTGCAGATTGGAACGGGAACGGCGTTCCCTTTATTGGCAAAGAAAATGAAACACGGATCAACTCGAGAGTCACACCCTATCTCAAGAACGACGAAGAAGGCTTGGTGGAGAAATAGTAAAAATTTAACTAAAGCTACAAGAATCATACAAAACCCAGGAGAAGCAAAGAGAGCAAAATACCATTAGTGAAATAGAGAGAAATCCGAAATATTTTTTCTCCTATGCAAAATCATGATGAAAAATCACATCTAGCATCGAGCCCCTGCGAAAAGGGAGATGGAACGTTCACTGATGACAACAAAGAAATGAGCGAAATACTTAGGAATCAATACGACTGTTTTCAACGATCCACTAAACACATTGATGAGTGATAATCTAAATGAATTGGTCGTAGATGTGATACCAACATCAACTCATATATATCAGATGTCACCCTATCCCCACTGGATTTTGAAGAAGCCATAGACTATGCATTCTGAATGAGGCCCCGATTCTTCGAACTCTATATTCATCATGAACTGTAAGAAAACTATCTCAGGCCCTTCATATTCTTTTGAGACAGAGCCTAGATAATGGCGTTATAACTGATATACTAAAACAGCAGAGATAACACCACTGCATACATAAGGAAACAAGGCCGAGGCAAAACATTACAGACCGATAGCAATAACCTCTCACATCATAAAAATCTTTGAAAGAATGCCGAGAAGTAAGATCACAAAATACATGAAATCACAGCATCTCAATAACCCTGGACAACATTGGTTTAGAACATGGCGCTCATGCCTATATCCGTTGCTGGACCATTATGACATGGCATTTGATGCCCTGGAAGACAAACAAAGCGCTGATGTAATTTACACAGGTTTCGCAAAAGCCTCCAACAAATGTGACCATGGTGTTATTGCACACAAAATGAGTTCAAACGGAATTACCTGAAAAATATGCAGATGGATATATAATTTCCTGACTAACAGAACTCAATACATAATCCTCAACAAAATAAAATCAGGTCCATCAACCGTGAAGAGCTCAGTACCCTAGGGTATGTGCTTGCTCCAGTACTCTTTTTCATCCTCATATCGGATACAGACAAGGACACAATCTAGAGTGCTTTATAATCCTTTGCAGATGTCCGAAGACCTTACATTTAAAGAACACAGTAAAGTAGCCGTTTCATCTGCAAAAAAAAATGACAGGTTGGATAACAAAAACCTTTCACACTAGAAATGTTATACCGATGATGATATTTTTCAAAATGCTAGTGCTCTCAAGAGTGAAATACTGTTGCACAATAACAGCCCCTTTCAAAGCTGGAGAAATTGCTGACCTGGAGAGCGTGCAGAGATCCTTTATTGCTAGAATCCAATCAGAAAAACAACTAAACTATTGGGACTGATTTAAATTCCTAAATCTGGATTCTCTTGAGAGCAGGCGGGAGAGATACATAATAATTTACACGTGGAAAATAGTAGAGAGGCTGGTCCCAAACCTGCACACAGAAATAACACCACAACACTAGAAGGCATGGCAGGATTCTCCAGTTAAAAAGCAAAGGTGCATTAGGTACTCTGAGAGAGAACTATCAACATCAGAGGTAGAGACTGTTCAACACGCTTCCACTACACATAACTGACCGAACCCTCACAGTGTTCGAGAACTTGATAAATACTGCAAAAGAAGACATGATCAACCAGGTTCATCTTTGATCAACATTTGATCTCATTCATCTTTGCCAACATACAAGGACTGAAAACAAGATCAAACAACAAAGTACAGTTCATAAATGGCCTCCTCACGGAGTCAAATGCAGTATTTGGAGCTTTCACAGAAACCCATGCAGGGGAATTGTTGGACAATGAGATCTGGATTCCAGGATATAACCTATACAGGTGTGATAGGAAAATTAGGTCACATGGAGGAGTGGGTCTGTATATTAGGGAAGACCTTGTATGCTCGGAGCTCCTAAACGTTACAAATGAGGTGGTAGAGGTACTGGGATTAAAAATAGAGAAAATAAATTTAGTGATTATACTAATATACAAACCGCCAGATGCAACAGCTGAGGAATTCACAGAACAGATAAGCAAAATAGAGAATAGCCTTGATAATTTGGAGAACCCGATACCTGATATTATCTTCCTAGGTGACTTCAACTTGCCTAGTCTCAGGTGGAAAATAGCAAACAATAATATTATACCAGGAAATCTAGCAGGACCTAACCAACCACAGATTAGAGAACTACTTAGATTCTGTGACAAATTTTCACTCAATCAGCAGATATCGGAGCCAACGAGAAATGAAAATATTCTAGATCTGGTCTTTACGAACAATGAAGACATTATCAGAGACATTACGATATCAGATACCACATACTCAGATCACAAACTCATTGAAGTGCAAACGACCATCAATACTCAGAATAGACCTAAAACGTTGATAAAGCGGGAGGGGCTATTCAGTAAATTCAATTTTAATAATAAAAGGATAGACTGGGAGATAATAAACAGGGAACTTACAAACATTCCATGGGGAACTGTTCTAAATAATACAAGTCCTACAGAAGGAATAGAAAAACTGACTTCAGAAGCGTATCAAGTCTGTCTGAAACATGTTCCTTTGAGGAAAGCCAGAATGAGATCTAACGTAGAAAGAGAACGCAGACGACACTATAAACGCAGGAAAAAAATAACGGAACTGCTTATGCATGCACGAATTTCCCGTCAAAGAAGGAATAATTTAAATAGGGAGATTGAAGAAATCGAGCGGAAATTGAAACACTCATATGAAACTGAAGAAAGGCAGTTAGAACAGAAAGCAATTCAGGAAATAAAGAAAAATCCAAAATATTTCTTCTCATATGCGAAATCAAAAGCAAAAACCACTGCCAGTATTGGACCTATTCGTACAAGTGAAGGTTCATACACGGAGGATGACAAAGAAATTAGTGAAATCCTAAAAAAGCAGTATGAGGACATGTTTAGCACTCCAATAAACAACATGAAGGTGGAAGATCCAGACAATTTCTTTATGCGGGATATTCAAACCCCTGTAAATATAACTGAAATAAACACGAGCGCACTAAATTTTGAAAAAGAAATTGAAAACATGCCCATGCACTCGGCCCCAGGTCCAGACTCATGGAATTCAATATTTATAAAGAAATGCAAAGTGCCGGTAGAACAGGCACTCAGTATAGTGTGGAGGAAGAGCTTGGACACGGGGGAGATACCAGATGCACTTAAAGTAGCAGACATAGCCCCTCTACACAAGGGAGGGAGCAAAGCATTGGCAAAAAATTATAGACCAGTTGCACTAACATCGCACATCATAAAAGTATTTGAGAGAGTGATTAGGAGTCAGGTCACCAATTTCATGGAGACCAATGACCTTCACAACCCAGGCCAACATGGATTTCGAGCGGGAAGATCGTGCCTCTCACAGCTACTTGAGCACTACGACAAAGTCACTGAGGCATTAAAAGAGAAACAGAATGCTGATGTGATATACACGGACTTCGCAAAGGCTTTCGATAAATGTGACCATGGCGTGATAGCACACAAAATGAAGTCAATGGGAATAACCGGTAAAGTAGGACGCTGGATACTCAGTTTTCTGTCAAACAAGACTCAGCGAGTAACTGTCAACCATATAAAATCTAATCCAAGTGCAGTGAAAAGCTCTGTACCTCAGGGTACAGTCCTTGCACCGCTGCTTTTCCTTATTCTCATATCAGATATAGACAAAAATACAAGTCACAGCTTCGTATCATCCTTTGCAGATGACACAAAAATCAGTATGAAAATTACCTCGGCTGAGGACATTGAAAAACTTCAAGCTGATATTAATAAAGTTTTCGACTGGGCATCAGAAAATAACATGATGTTTAACAGTGATAAATTCCAGGTACTCAGGTACGGTAAAAATGAGGACCTTAAACATAATACAGAGTACAAAACACAATCAAATGTACCCATAGCAGGAAAACAGCATGTAAAGGATTTGGGAATAATAATGTCTGACGACCTAACGTTTAAGGAGCATAACCAAGCAAATATTGCGACAGCCAGAAAAATGATAGGATGGATTACGAGAACTTTCAAATCCAGGGATCCCATCACAATGGTTGTACTCTTCAAGTCACTTGTGTTGTCCCGTCTTGAGTACTGCTCAGTACTCACTTCCCCCTTCAGAGCAGGAGAGATTGCTGAAATAGAGTGAATACAGAGAACATATACGGCACGCATAGACGCAATAAAGCACCTAAATTATTGGGATCGTCTCAAAGCCCTCCAAATGTACTCACTAGAAAGAAGACGAGAGAGATATCAAATAATATACATCTGGAAGATACTGGAGGGCCAAGTACCAAATCTACACAGTAAAATAACAACGTACTGGAGTGAACGACATGGAAGAAAATGTAGAATAGAACCAATGAAGAGCAGAGGTGCCATAGGCACAATCAGAGAACACTGAATAAACATCAGAGGTCCGCGGTTGTTCAACGTCCTCCCAGCAAGCATAAGAAATATTGCCGGAACAACCGTGGACATTTTCAAGAGAAAACTAGATTTATTCCTCCAAGGAGTGCCGGACCAACCGGGCGGTGGTGGGTATGTGGGCCTGCGTGTCGTTCCAAACAACAGCCTGGTGGACCAAACTCTCACAAGTCGAGCCTGGCCTCGGGCCGGGCTTGGGGAGTAGAAGAACTCCCAGAACCCCATCAACCAGGTATCAACCAGGTTGTGATTCATATATCAGGCCACAGGCAGGCGCGTCCAACAACCTGGTTAACTAGTCCAGCAACGAGGAGGCCTGGTAGAAAACCGGGCCGCGGGGACCCTAAGCCCCGAAATCATCTCAAGGTAACCTCAAGGTATATCTCAAGACGGGAAAGGCTCTCTAGGGTTACAATACGTTGGGGGGGGGGGGTGAAGACACTGGAAACAATTAACGCCGGTAGTGAAAATAGTTCAGTAATATCACCGATCTAGGGACGTGGTTTGAGCAACGCAGTATAACCGAACCATAAAATGCCACTTAATCAAAATACTGCAAACAAAGAGGTATTGCCACCAATATGCAATTGCAAACCAACGAAATTCAACCAAAGATTAAATCCAACCAAAAATGCAATTCAACGCAAACAGTGCAACTAAAAATGAAATTTAAATCAAACAATATACCCAATATGCAATTCAAACCAAACAATGCAACCCAATATGCAATTCAAACCAAACAATGCAACCTAATATGCAATTCAAACCAAACAATGCAACCTAATATGCAATTCAAACCAAACAATGCAACCTAATATGCAATTCAAACCAGACAATGCAACCAAAAATAAAATTCAAACCAGACAATGCAACCAAAAATAAAATTCAAACAAAATGATGCGACCAAAAATGCCATTCAAACCAAACACAGCATCAAAAATTAAATGCATCACTAAAATGCAAATAAAATGCAATGCACCACTAAAATACAAATAAACATGCAATGCAACACTAAAATATAAATCAAAATGCAATGCAACACTAAAATGTAAATAAAATTGCAATGCAACCAAAACTCAATCAAAGCCAATTTACAATAGATTTATCTCGGGAAGGGTATTTGCAATTCAGTATCTAGTTAATGTATAACCTCTCAACACTTCAGAAAATAGGGTTACTAGTTACCCATCCATTTCTTAGCCATGCCCAAAACTTATATACAACGGACCTAAGTGCACAATTATGCCAGTTACTTAAATAATTGTGTTAAGGATCTGAGGTTCACATTCATGTTTCCCTTTATAGTCGAATAACTGTACTGCAATAACTGCATTGCTGTAATTTCGTCTCCACCTCCTTTCAGTGTCCCACTTGAACACATCCGCTCATTGAAGCAGTCTCATCCTCACACTTTCTTCTATAGAAATTTAGCCCATTTCACTGTTCTCAAAAGTTTACATGTTTTCCAAAACAATAAATTCTGGTTTTGGAAGCGATTCTAATTATCAATGAATAAGAATATTAGATTTCTTATTGCGACACCACTGAAGAAAAGTTTTTCACAGTAATATAACACTATACTGTATTTAAAGAAAGTTACCTAAGAATTATAGGAAGACCAATCTATGTAACGCTTCCTTAAACTGTAGTAAACTATTACAACCAAATTTAAAAAATAAAATTTAGCCATATTTATACTTATTAAGAACATTTTATAGTGTCAGCAGTAATGCATAAAAAAATTTGCCTACAACAATCTCTGTGTTTCTAGAGTTTCTGCTGAAAGAACCTGATCAGAGTCCATGAAAAGGAGAAGAGACAACTAGTTGCTAGTGGAGTGAGCCACGGGTCTTCATCAGGAATCCACGTGAGAGTATCTCTGTGGTATTCTGGCTTTGGGTCAAGCTTTATGGATTCTCACAGCTTGGAAAGAAGTTCAATTTTCAGTATGCAATATTTGCTACATAGTAAAATACAGAGAAAGGTGAAGGAATGGTTTAAGCGTTTATGTATTATCAAAACATTGTTTTCGCATTAAGATAATTGCTATTATACCCAAATCATTACATACAAGCATTACCAACCTAAGATTATAAATCTGTAAGCTTTAGCATTCAGTACTTCTGCTGGAATACAGTTTTAGACTTAACTATAAGGGTCCAATTTCCATGTCAGTTCTAGACAATTTATTTTAAATGAGAAATATATGTAAAATGCGATTTTAATGCACAAATTTTATTACCTGAAAATTTTAACTTGCTCAATACATTTATTGTTTCCAAAAAGAAAGATTTCTGCCTATTCCAGTCAATAAAACAAGGTTTACACTAGCAAACACTTCGTAATAAGCAAATGTTCAATATTATCCAATTAACGGATCCTCTTTCCTCAATAAAAAAATTCTCAAATACCAATAAATCTATATTTATTCAAAATTACTGTTCATCTACAATCTTACAAACTACGTTTCAAGCTAATTTGTAAGCTTTTTTCTCCAAGTTAAAGTTCCAATTATCAACCTCTGCTCTTATGCATGTATTTTCACCTTTTTACTAATCAGACTGCACAAGGGCAAGATAAAAATAAATTACACAACAACAGACACTGTCTTACTAGTACGTTCAAGAATCTATTTCTTCTAATCACGAAACATTTAGAAAAGGTGGTTTGTTTCCCTCATTTCACGAAGAGCTGGTAAAAACATTTAACCCAATAAGAGGACTCTAGGTATACCCAAATTCATAATCAAGAGGTCTGCAGTTTGAGAGGCAGAGATTAATGAAATAATGCAAGTTGGGAACTATACAGCTTACCTTAAATATATAGAGTGCTAATTTTCTTAACTAATTACCTGAAGCAAGTATTGCTACTCTTTCATGCACATGCAATATATTACAGACTTTCTAGTGTTCTGTTTGTGGGCAAAAACTGATCATTCAAAATGACAAAAGTAAAGTATTCAAGAAAAATGAGCATTATATAAACTTCAGTTCCTACTATATAGTTAAACGTATTTTGAAAAGGTAGGTCACTTTTCTCATACAAGCTGCATGAGCATTAATAATAATGATAATTACATATCCCAATGTTTTGAGTTCTTACATTATGTAATAAACTAATTACTCATACAGTAACAATTCCTACCTATGTCTTTTGTTGAAAACCTCTTCCGTAACCAGGTTCTTTAAACCGTTATCAATCTCATGTCCTGGGATCCATAACCTCTGGAAAAGCAATGAAGTGTTTTTGGCGAGAAATAAAATGAAAACAAAGATATCCCTTATTATTAACGACAACTAATACTATATATACTCCCTTAGCGAGGACTTCCAGCTCTCCACTAGCCAGCACGTTCAAACAGCAAGGTCTTCCAGCGTTCCACTAGCCAACTAGCCAGCACGTTCAAACAGCGAGGTCTTCTAGCGCTTCACTAGACAGCACCTTCAACAGCGAGGTCTTCCAGCGCTCCATTAGCCTATTCTCTAGTACACCCAAACAAAGACGTCCAAAGTTCAACCAGTTTCTGCTTCACTCTCTCTCTGCCTCTTTGCTGTCTGTTACCAGTCACCGGTACCTCATCATCTCTCAGAACAGTAGACTAAATGATAGGAAAAATTATTAATAGGTGGCTTAAACTGTTTTAACTCGGCACCTGGATTACAGATGGCGCTGAGGTCCGTCACACACTTCCCCATTTCATGCCAACTTCTTAAACAAATTATGCAAACATTTTATACTGGTCTTCTTATTTTCTGTAAGAATACCTGAATACTGTACTGAATACATTCTACTTTCAGATTTTAATCTGAACTCTTTAATCTCCAACTCTTTTAATGTTATTGAATCAAAACCTGATATGTATTATCACCCATAATTCTACAATACTTTCTCTTTTCCTAGTCAGACATTAATTAAGCTTTAATAAAGTGAATCTCTCCAATTGTTAATATTGTGAAGTGTTTAATATAAATGTTGATGTTTGTTGCAATTTTCAAGCCAAAGTTCCATATGTCTATTATAAAGTAAAAAGAAAATTACTTTGTACTGACCCTAAATACCTTGTCACCTATCCTGTATGCTTATTTTATCACTTAAATAATTCAGAACATGCCATGCTAATTTAACTTTTCACTTCAAATATATAACTAACCGAAGCACTTCAGCTACAACCAGTGTTACTGGCATAATGAATGCTTTTTACATATCAAAGGAGGTCTGTCACCTTTTAAAAATTTTCATGTCTTTCCCTTCTCACTTTCAACTCTGTATCTCTCTTTGTCGTCCATACATCCATTTCTATTAATCTCCCTTTGCACCTGCACCTAAAACCTACCACCCAAGTCCGACACCTTATACCTGCCAGTCAAGATCCCAACCTTATACCTACCAGCCACGGCCGCCACCTTATACCTGCCAGTCAAGATCCCAACCTTATACCTACCAGCCATGGCCGCCACCTTATACCTGCCAGTCAAGATCCCAACCTTATACCTACCAGCCATGGCCGCCACCTTATACCTGCCAGTCATGATCCCAACCTAATACCTACCAGCCACGGCCGCCACCTCATACCTAGCAAGACCGCCACCTCATACCTACCAGCCAGGACCGCCACCTCATACCTGACAGCCATGACCACCAACTCATACCTGCCAGCAAATACAGCCTCCTCATACCTATCACCTAAGACAGATACAACATACCTGCCATCCAAGACCACCACCTCATACCTACCAGCCAAGACCGCCACCTCATACCTGCCAACAAAGACCGCCACCTAATACCTACCACATAGACCTCCACCTCATACCTGCCAGCCAAGATCGCCACCTCATGCCTACCCCTCTAAGACCGCCACCTCATACCTACCAGCCAAGACCACCACCTCATGCCTACCCCTCTAAGAAAGCCACCTCATACCTGCCAGCCAAGACCGCCACCTCATGTATTCGTTGCCTTGTTGGGTTGAATGTTATACACAGTAGGCACTTCTGTAGTTTTATTGATTAAGACAACAAGGTGAATAACTGGCCAGCCGAGGTCCACCTACTCTGAGTCTGTGAGAATACTGAGGCCTGCTGCAAGCACGGCTGGTGCTCCTCTGTCTGGCATGACGTCAGAGGCCTACTCGCCTGTGATTGGTTATGACTCAAC
Source organism: Procambarus clarkii (assembly GCF_040958095.1). NCBI lineage: Eukaryota > Metazoa > Arthropoda > Malacostraca > Decapoda > Cambaridae > Procambarus > Procambarus clarkii. Next base: position 37,723,180 of record NC_091179.1, read on the forward strand.
TGACATACAATTTGAGTATAACACCCCTCGGACACACTACCAAGTCGACGTCCCTTGTCGACAAGCTCTGGCTAGCTTTATAGTTACAATGATATTGAAAGGACCTCGGTGGCATTCAATAATAGCTTACATGTGAAATTTGCATAATAAACATCAAAAGAAGATCAGGTGTGCATAATACTAACACTTCGGCATATGCACCAAAAAAAAAAATTATCATAATAGGTGAAAATCATGGTAACAATGCTTTAATTAAACCAGAGTATTAATTTTAAGAACATGTGTATGTCTACTTATCAGATATGAACAATACAACTCAAGGTATTGCCTAAACTAAATTATTAACATGTGTTAATGGCATGTGCTTGAAACAATACAAAATTAAACAATTATTACATTTATGGAACAAAGTTCTGACCTAACAACCACAAAAGAATTTTAAGATTAGATAATGAGGATTTTTTTGTTAATGTACAATATATTTACAAGACCAATGTACAATACATTTAAAAGCTATATACAAGACCTGGATCAAGAAGACTAACATCTGAGTGATAGCAGTCAGGATTCACTGGCCTCAATGTGGTTGCTAGAACATTAATGAACTCTTATGACAAGCACTGTAAAAATACAAATGGCAGTGGACTTAACAATGGCATCTAATTTATAACACAAAATAAAGTTGAGAAAAACTTCATTATACTATATATATAATGGTAATAATAAGACACATGTGGTGGAAATACTGTAAATGAATTTTGCAAAAGAAAACAGAATAACTGCAGAGTGCACTCAATTATAAATTCTGCGGATATCTACACCTAGCTCATCCAAAGCACTATAAAACTCTAGCGCTGACTGAAGGTCAGGAACAGATGAAACTGCATGTGACAAACTATCATCTTGAGAGATAACCTCGTTAACATCTAGCCAATGGACATGTGGTGATTGCATGGTTGAAACGAGAGGTCTAAATCTAAGATTATAAGTGCTAGTATGGGGTTGCTTAACACCAAGTGGTCTGTCAACCACAGAAGGTGGTGTCCCAATAGGAGGATCTGTCTGGGTAAGTTCATTGTCGTCTTCCTCATCAGTCTCGTCAACAGTCATTTTAGCTAACTTCATGTGGTCTAAATGTTGATTTATATACTCTCCTGTTACCAAGTTCTTAAGTCTGTACTTGTTACCTTTGATAAGCTCGGTTACCTTATATGGACCCAAAAATTTCTTAGTTAACTTGTACATAGGGCCAGACCTGTGTTGGTTAAGTATCATTACTACAGATCCGATAGTTATTTTACTGGGTTTAGCTTGTGCATTCCTTGCTAGAGTGAACTCGGCTGTAGCTTTGGACAGTTGTTCTCGTTTTTTCTTGAATACTAGTTGCATTTGTCTGCGCTTCACTTGAACAAAATCATCTACGTTATATAAGGGAGTAGGAGGTACGTTAATCAATTCATTAGGGAGGATCTTATCTGTACCATAAAGAATAGCGTGAGGTGTGTCACCTGTAGAAACATTAATTGAAGAATTTATGGCACACTGAATTAAGGGTATAAAATCATCCCAGTTGTTGTTATCAAAATTCAACTGGACTCTCATGGCATCTAACACTTTCCTGTTAGTACGTTCGGCTAATCCGTTACTTGCTAGATCGTAAGGCATGATACTACATTTTTTATTGTTATATAAATCACACAAGCTAGTTAAAATACTATTAGTGAATTCTGGACCATTATCTGAAAGGATTACTTTAGGCATACTATATCTACAAATTATTTGGTCATGGAATGCACTGGCTATAGTTTCTGCTGTTTTGTTTGGGATAGGAACTAGTTCGCAATACCATGAAAAATTATCAACAATTACAAGAAAATGTTTGTTCCCTTTCTCTGTTTCCGCAAAATTTGTCAATAAATCCATCGATAGTCGTTCCCAAGGAGCTTTGGTTGCTGGGTACACCTGAATTGGATTAGGTCCTGACACATGTCCCTTGTGCTGTAAGCAAGTTAAACATCTGTCAAAATAATGAGCAATCTCCTAAGCCATTTTTGGCCAAAAATGCTTCAATCTACCTTGTTGGAGTGAATGATCCTTTCCTGGATGTGCACTTGCAGGAACATCATGGATAATTTTTAACACAGTTGGTACCAAGACAGCTGGAACAACTAACTGACAACATTTCCTCGGGGCTGTCCCTAGCTTTACTACTCTACACAGTACATTGTCTTACATCACTAATTCTTTCAATGGCACTGGCGGTTTATGAATCGGGGGAGTATCTTGCTTAGTCAAAAATTTAATGATGGGTGCACATATGGTGTCTTGTCTTTGTTCCGTCTTGACTACTGTAGCTTCTAATGCTGGGTAATTTAACTGACTTGCAGCTACATGTCGAGAAAATGCATTGGCTACAACATTTTGCATTCCTGGAATATATCCAAATGTGGGATTGAATTCTTGAATTGTGAGCAAATATCTAGCTAACTTTCCAACTGGATTCTTATTTTTGAACAAGGGAATTGGTGATCTGTAATAACATGAACTGGATAATTATAAATTGTATCCCTGAAATGTTTAAGTGCCCAGACAACTGCAAAGGCTTCTCGTTCTGTTGCACTATAATTTTTCACTTCTTTAGATAATGTACGGCTTGCATAAGCTATTGCGTGATCTCTGTGACCTTCTGTTTGAAGTTATGTAACTAGCATCTGTAACCAACGTAAAAGGTTTAGAAAAATCTAGGTACCTAAGGACAGGTGACAAAATCAAGGCAGTCTTGAGTTTTTTTAATGACTGATCCTGGGCCTCTCCCCAAACAAAGGGTTCATCTTTTCTTTGCAACTTGTAAAGTGGAGCGGTTATAATAGAGAATCCAGCAATAAATGAATGATAAAATCCTACAAGACCTGTGAACTGTCTTATGGCTTCTGCGGTACGAGGCGTTGGAAAATCACGGGCAGCAATAATTTTTTATTCATTCAATGTAATACCTGAAGGTGTAACTGTATGACCTAGGAAATTAATTTTCTCCTTTAAAAATGAACATTTTGCAAGCTTTATTTTTAAATTAGCTTCAGCAAGCATTGCAAGTACTTTCTCAAGGTTCTGGAAATGAGTCTGAACATCTTGCTACATGATTATGAGATTATCAAGGTAAACTAGAAGAGTACTTCCTATCAATCTACGAAATAGATATGTCATGAGCAGTGAAAAGGTTATTGGACTACTCCGCAAAACAAATGGCATTCTTTTGAAATGAAAATGACCATTGGGAGTACTAAAGGCTGTCAATTGTTTACTTTCCTCATCAAGGGGGATTTGCCAGAATCCCTGCAACAAATCTAACGTTGAGAATACTTTATTTCAACCAATACTTTGCAACAAATTATTTAGAACTGGAAGTGGGAAACGATCAGGTGTTGTTACTCTGTTAAGCTTCCAATAATCGATTACAGGTCTCTAAATCCCATCTCGCTTTGGTACAAGAATCAATGGAGCGTTCCATGGTGAATTACTCGATTCAATTACATCACTCTGTAACATTTCCTCTATGAGTCTATCGGCTCCTGCTTCCTGAGAATGGGAAAGATGGAAAACTGGTACATAAATAGGCTTAGTTCCTTGTTCAAGGGGAATTTTATGTGTAATAAGAGGAGTGAGACCTAACTTTTCTCCTGGTAGAGCAACAACGGCTGTATTCCTGTTCAAAATTTCCAAGAGCTGAGCCACAGAGTCAGGAAAATCAGTAGGACTGAGGTGTAGCGCTTGCACCTTAGGCTGAGATCTCTGTTCTCCTGGTGTGAGAGTACAAACAGTATGATCCATGGGGACATCATCCACAACTCGCACCGGTAACGAGTAATGGGCAAAATCTACAACATGGGTTCCAGACTGGAGATGGATGTCAGCATTACTAGTGTTTGCAATATACAATGTAACAGTACCATCCTGCACTGTGTGCCAGGAGGGCTCAACAAACGTACCATTCACTTTACATTTTTCACTTTCCGTAATCACATCCGACAACTCAGGCACTCCCTGAACCTTAAGTCTTATTCTGGTGAGAGAATGAGGGTGCAGCACAGTGTCAGTGGCCGTGGAACCACTGACTTCAGAGATGGAAGCTGCCAGGCGAGCGAGACAACAAGAATCCGTTAGGGCGTCCCCTTCCAGAAAGTCCTGATACTCACTCTCCTTAACAACTGCACAACTACTATGCTTCAATCGAGTGCCTGTTTTCTCGGGTATGCTACCACGACAAGGATCTGACAAACCTATGCTAGCAAGGTGGGTGTCAACAAAATTAATGTAGTCTGATTGAAGGTTTAACTCATGGCCCTGTCGATACATGCTACTCAAGGGTATGATGTGGTCTTTGATACTAAAGTTCCAACTATGGGAAAACAATGCAATATTTCCCATCAATCATGATGTACAGACCTAAGAGAATGTCTCCAGGAAAATGAATAACGTCAACAACTAAACATGTTATAGAAAATGTGACATCATCTAACTTGAGTGGGAGGTCAATTTCACCCTGAACTTTTACTTTATTTCCTGAAACACCACTTACAAAAGGTATGGGGCACTTCCTTACTGTAGTAGGGTGCCTACTTTCAATGTCTCTAGGAGCTGAGGGCTTGACAATATTAACTTTTGCACCTGAGTCAAGAAAAACTTTTAAAACTCTACCAAGGACAATGGCTGAGACAAGGGGACCATCACTTGAGACTGGACAAATTACTACTTGTGACTTATGTTGTCTGGGATATCTGCGTTTCGTCTGGGTCAAATTCACTGTGGTTCCGTCAACATCTACAACTGGTCTAGAGTCAGTGTCCTCCTCTGTCAAGTGTCCAAATCTATTTTGGGTAGCTACTGAATACACAGGGAGGGTACTAGGACTGGTTAGCTTGAATTGGTTAGTGGATGGCCTTGGGGGTTTCCCGACGACATGGAGTGAACATTCTGAACTCCAGCATTCTGTGACCGAGTATTATAATTCGAAGTTGCATTATAGCTGGGCCGGGAGTTGTAATTACGCGAGTTCTGATAATGTCTTGGATGCTGTGCGCCTCGCGAAGACTGATTGTGGGAGTTACGAGGTGGGGATGTCCTTTGCCTAGCTCTACACTCCACAGTGTGGTGACCAACTTTTTTATGGCACTTGCAATATGGGAACCTAGAATGATTAGATTGACGAGGGGACCGAGATAATTGTCTAGGGGATGATGATCTAGGGGCGGACCAACAGTCCCTTGCGAGGTGGTTACTCTTACCACAATGCCAACATGAGGGAGTGGATGGTTGTGGACTATGGCGTCTCGGCAACCTATGAGGAGGCGAATTTGACTGTGCGCTACGACCATGGGTACTGTTCTGCGACCAAGAGTTTTGAGAGTTTGTGGGAGGATGCTGAGAGTTTGTTACTACATTTACAGTATCAGAGGGTGGCAACAGTTGAGCACTTCGGGGAGCTAGTTTATCAGCGGCATTGTTAATAGCCTCAAACACTTCACCAATTTCATGTTTAACTCCAAAATTTTGTTGCTCAATGATCGGTTTAGTATGCTCTGGGGCAAAATGCATTAAAGTTCCAAATGCTATCATCTTGGTTATAACCTCAGGGAACAGATTATTGTCTTTATCTACCCAAGACGAACTAATCATAGCAGACACTAAGGCATCAGATACTGATCGAGACGGCTAGTAAACGCATTAAACGATTCACCAGGCTGCATGGTGGCATTGGTAATTTTTTTGACTAACCTATACGGGTCGAGGTCTCCTTTGTTAACAAAGCGCCAGAGAAGGAAATCCTTAAATTCAGACCAAGACTGGAGGCTAACAATGGCTTTCTCATCAACAACAAAACGTGCATCACCTTTGTTTGTGTCCACAGCTGACCGTGCAATTGCCAAGTATTCGGCATCAGTAGGCTTAGAAAAACGTGCAACTGTTTTCGCTTCAACCGTACTAAACCATGGCTCTAATAAGCGGGATTCACCAGCAAAAAGAGGAATAGCCATTTCCTCAGCTGACCTCTGGACATTGGGATGAGCAACTGTTCCCGTTGAGTCTCAAGGGGTTTCAACAGTGGTAGGCATTGTCACAGCCGTGGAAGTAATGTTTGAATGCAGATTATAATTAAGTGCACCAGGCATCAGAAATGGTATACACAAAAATAAACACTCAAAAAAATATCAACTTGGCTAAAGTAAGAAAATGACAGAAATAACATTATTAAATTGGGCTAGGCAACAAATAATTTAGAACAACAAAAATTGTGAATTAAATTAGCAATCTTTCATGAAAATGGCTGGAATTAGAAGCATGTAAAATAATTAAACCAGGCTAAGCACAGCAATTTAGATTAAAAAAACTGGAAAGTGCAGTTGCAAAATTTCATTAAAATGATTCAACACAACAAGTAGCAATGCAAGAAATATGGATGTAGCACATAAACTGGACACATATGTATATAACTGCTGTGGTAAAAATTATAAAATGAAATATTGAAGGAATAAATTTCAATTTTAGGCCTGGAGGAATTAAAAAGAATTATATTGTACAAATCCTTAACTGCTACTAAAACAAGAATTTCTTACTTCTCTTGACTTTGAATTTGCTAATAATACTCTATCAACACAATTAATGCACAATGAAATTACTTTGAGAAGCATGAATGTTGAAATCACTCAGGGAAACTGTGGGAGTGGAGTACTGAACCAGTTCCAATATTTAACAAGTCACTGATTGGTTAATTCATAAGATATTGTGAATATATTTACGTTAAACCTCTTTAAAACATAGCACACGATATCTTAGCTCTTAATTACTTAACTCAGGGCTGCAGGATTTGCAATATAACAGTGGCCAACACGAAAAATGTCGACAAGGCGTGTGAAGAGGCACATGCACTGTTTGTTTATAATCTTGTGCGACGGCTCCTAGCGGCAGTGGCGCGAAGCTTGGGAGACCCCACACTAGAATGATGTTGGGAGCGCGAAGATAAACTCTGAGACGACGATATTGCGTCGATGGCGGTGGAGGAAGCACGATTTGCTAGGCAAGAGTTCACAGCAGAGTGGTGTAGCAGGAGGCTGTTGCGATGGTGAGAGGAGGCGAGGTGTGTGTAAGCTGGTGGCGACACTATTCAAACACTTGCAGTCCATCAATTCCTCTTAAATAAGAGTACAACACACACAATGATCAGTTGATACTTGCGACGATGACTGACCACGACTTCAGTAGCTAGAACACTCACAAAGCTTGACGCTGTCAGCTTGGGTGGCGGTGGTGGTGGGTGGTGCAGGTTCCCATGTTGCACGAAATTCAAAATGGCTGGCGCGGGAATCTTCCTTCCTCCTCACTGATGAATTAGCGTTCTCACAGGAAAATATTGACCCCTACTTCTGAGACGTTAGCCTGGAGTAGTGGATGATGGCAGGACCCCGGACTGGCACAATATTTGATGCGTGGGTGGCAGGATGGCGGCGGTGGCGGCTGGAACATGTGGCGATGTGGTTACTTGAATTTTCGTTTCCAGAAAATAAATTCTGGATCCCACCGCTGCCATCAGTATTCGTTGCCTTGTTGGGTTGAATGTTATACACAGTAGGCACTTCTGTAGTTTTATTGATTAAGACGACAAGGTGTATAACTGGCCAGCCGAGGTCCACCTACTCTGAGTCTGTGAGAACACAGGCCCGCTGCAATCACGGCCTCAGTGCTCCTCCGTCTGGCATGACTTCAGAGGCCTACTCGCCTGTGATTGGTTATGACTCAACCGACATACAATTTGAGTATAACACATGCCTACCCCTCCAAGACCGCCACCTCATACCTGCCAGCCAAGACCGCCACCTCATACCTACCTTGAGGTAGGTATGAGGTGGTAGGTAGGTATGGTCGTCGTAGGTAGGTATGGTCGTCGACTAGCCCTCCTTTTTGTTACACACACCACAGGAAGCAGCCCGTAGCAGCTGTAAGACTTCCAAGTACCTATTTACTGCTAGGTAACAGAGGCATCAGTGTGAATGAAACATTTTGCCCATTTGTCTCCGCTTCTACTGGTGATCAAACCCGGAACCTCAGGACTACGAATCCGAAGCGCTGTCCACCCAGCTGTCCGACGCCTGCAGAACGAGACCGCTATCTCATACCTGCCCGCCAAGACCGCCATCTCATACTGGCCAGCCAAAACCGCCACCACATACTGGCCAGCCAAGACCACCACCACCACATACTGACCAGGCAAGACCGCCACCACATACTGACCAGCCAAGACCGACACCACATACTGGCCAGACAAGACCGCCTCCACATACTGGCCAGCCAAGACCGACACCACATACTGGACAGCCAAGACCGCCAGCACATACTGGCCAGCCAAGACCACCACCACATACTGGCCAGACAAGACCGCCACCACATACTGGCCAGCCAAGACCGCCACCAAATACTGGCCAGCCAAGACCGCCACCACATACTGGCCAGCCAAGACCGCCAGCACATACTGGCCAGCCAAGACCGCCACCACATACTGGCCAGTCAAGACCGCCACCACATACTGGCCAGTCAAGACCGCCACCACATACTGGCCATCCAAGACCGCCACCTCATACCTGCCAGCCAAGACCGCCACCACATACTGGCCAGCTAAGACCTCCACCACATATTGGCCTGCCTTGACCGCCACCACATACTGGCCAGCCAAGACCGCCACCACATACTGGCCAGCCAAGACCGCCACCACATACTGGCCAGACAAGACCGCCACCACATACTTGCCAGCTAAGACCGCCACCACATACTGGCCAGCCAAGACCGCCACCACATACTGGCCAGTCAAGATCCCCACCACATACTGGCCAGCCAAGGCCGCCACCACATATTGGCCAGACATGACCGCCACCACATACTGGCCAGACAAGACCGCCACGACATACTGGCCAGCCAAGACCGCCACCACATACTGGCCAGCCAAGACCGCTACCACATACTAGCACGCCAAGAGCGCCACCACATACTGGCCAGACAAGACCGCCACTACGTACTGGCCAGCCAAGACCGCCACCACATACTGGCCAGCCGAGACCACCACCACATATTGGCCAGCCAAGGCCGCCACCACATACTGGCCAGCCAAGGGCGTCACCACATACTGGCCAGCCGAGACCACCACCACATACTGGCCAGACAAGACCGCCACCACATACTGGCCAGCCAAAACCGCCACCACATACTGGCCAGTCAAGGGGACAGAGATGGAGGGTGAGGTGAGGTCGGCCGGCCCCATGATTGCACCCCCTCCTCCGCAACTCACCGCGAGGAAAATAATTTATAAACAGACACTCAGGAGTGGATTCCTGCCCCTAGCTTAATGTAGATCTGGGTCAGATCAGTAAATAATAAACAATAAAATATATAATGTTCATTGTACATGATTGTAAATCATACTTTTATAAGAGTATGGCAGCAAATCTAAAGGATAATAATTTGAAATTGTGGATTTAAAATATGAAGTACTTGATGCGTGTATTCGTGAGATTTAGAAACACGGAAATGGGTGTATTGATGTTTCGGGAGTCAGAGTAGTCGTTAAAAGTGTAAAGAGTTTGGTGAAAGTTTGCAAGCATGATTGTGCTTTGATTTATTTAGTGCTGTATATAATATTCTGAACATTGTACAAAGCACCTTGAGAAAGGATGTCATTTTCTTCAGAAATTCAGTTTTTTTAATACACACACACAAATATATTGGGTGTTTCCCTTTTTGTAATCTTCAATATCATATTAACAAACTTTTACCCAAAACTTCCCACAGAAACATTTCCCAAAATTCTTTGATGAAGTACTATATGAGTAAATGTTGAATATGATCAGGGTTCATTACATAGTGGATATATACATTACCAGCTTTCTGCAGGAAAACAGTGCAGCTCTGAACGGAGAAAGAAACGTTCTACTTGATAGACGTTAGTAGTGGGATCGATTTCCAGAGGATCCCTTTTGGACACATTATGTTCATAATCTTTATAAATGACACAGAAAAAAGTTTAGTTTTAGTTTTTATGCTTTCTTAAGTCATGTTTTACCTTCACGACATTTGTCACTGATGTGGAAATAGATATATTAGTTGTGTATGAGACTAGTATAATTCCTGCTTGTGGTATTAACAGTGTTGGTATTGGTAGTAGTATCACTCCTGCTTGTAGTTTCAGCAGTGAATGTAGTAGTAGTAGTAGCACTCCTGCTTGTAGTATCAGCAGCGATTGTAGTGGTAGTAGCACTCCTGCTTGTAGTATCAGCAGCGATTGTAGCAGTAGTAACACTCCTGCTTGTAGTATCAGCAGTGAATGTAGTAGTAGCAGCACTCCTGTTTGTAGTATCAGCGGTGAATGTTGTAGCAGCACTCCTGCTTGTAATATCAATAGAGACTGTAGCACTGTTATTAGAAGCTGTAAAACAAACTCATGTTTCTGACAGTTCGTCCAATTTTCATGACGACTGTCGCCCATATATGGAGCCTAAGATAGTGTCAGCCAGCAGTGTGGAGCTGGAGAAAGTGAAGGTAGAGTACAGGATCTTTCTCATTGCTCTCCTGATATTAATACATTCTGGATTAATATGCACATTTGTGATATATTTTTTACGAGAAAGGTAACTAAGACAATTATTAGGAGAAAACACTAATCCATTGCGACAATATAGACTTTGTAAGGAGTACGAGGATAAGCAGTTAGATTAGGACGAGGGGAAGGAATGGTGTCTAAGCATTGGACGGTTTGGAATTGAACGCCGACCTGCAAGGAGAGTGTTTGTTGCTAACTCAAGCACATCATTACGTGCATGTCGGTACCTTGACTACATTGTAGGGTGCATGTTGGTACCTTGAATACATCGTAGCGTGCATATTTGTACCTTGACTACATCGTGGCATGCATGTTGGTACATTGACTACATTGTAGCGTGCTTGTTGGTACCTTGACTACATTGTAGCGTGCATGTTGGTACCTTGAACACATCGTATCGTGCATGTTGGTACCTTGACTACATTGTAGCATGCATGTTGTATTGAGGGGAAAATCTCCCAGCTGGAATTTATTTGCTAATTTAAAGATTTATTAATTATTTAGTATCTTAAATTATTTCTAATCTATTTCTTAAGAATTTATCATCTATTTGAAGCGGACTGTATTTTCATAGTTGTCCTGCAAGGAACTTACTTAATAATATCCAAATCGAAACTAATCGATTGGTTCAAATTAGTTAGTAATAGTTCATCTCCAATGGTTAGTTAATTTAAGGGACAACTTAGCTGTTATGTGGAATGTCTCCTGGTAATAGTCAATGGTCACGCCTCGGTCACGTAAGCTGAAACATGTGGGTCAGGCTTTAATGGTGACGTGGTATACCTCATATTGCACCAGGGTATATTGCGACGTGGTATACCTCGTGTTGCACCAGGGTATATAGCGACGTGCTATACCTCGTGTTGCACCAGGGTGTATTGTGACGTGGTATACCTCGTGTTGCACCAGGGTATATGGCAACGTGCTATACCTCGTGTTGCACCAGGGTATATTGCGACGTGGTTTACCTCATGTTGCACCAGGGTATATTGCGACGTGGTATACCTCATGTTGCACCTGGGGTATATTGCGACGTGGCATACCTCGTGTTGCACCAGGGTATATGGCGACGTGGTATACCTCATGTTGCACCAGGGTATATTGCGACGTGGTATTCTTCGTGTTGCACCAGGGTATATGGCGACGTGGTATACCTCGTGTTGCACCAGGGTATATGGCGACGTGGTATACCTCGTGTTGCACCAGGGTATATGGCGACGTGGTATACCTCGTGTTGCACCAGGGTATATTGCGACGTGGTATACCTAATGTTGCACCAGGGTATATTGCGACGTGGTATACCTCATGTTGCACCTGGGGTATATTGCGACGTGGTATACTTCGTGTTGAACCAGGGTATATTGCGACATGGTATACTTCGTGTTGCACCAGGGTATATGGCAACGTGGTATACCTCGTGTTGCACCAGGGTATATGGCGACGTGGTATACCTCATGTTACACCAGAGAATATGATGACGTGGTATACTTTGTGTTGCACCAGGGTATATGGCGACGTGGTATACCTCATGTTACACCAGAGTATATGATGACGTGGTATACTTTGTGTTGCACCAGGGTATATGGCAACTTAGTATGCCTTGTGTTGCACCGAGGTATACCTCATGTTATCTCTTTTATTCACGATTGAATTGTGTCCAGTCATGGGTAATTCTTTTACTAAGTTTGATCCATAGACTGGCAGTTTAGAGATTATCTAATATAAGTATTATGAATGAACAGAAATTCAGTTGATGTAGCAATAATCCCATTTTCTACGAGAAGTCATGAAATCCATTTTTTTTTTTTTGACTAACAGTACCCGGCCACACGTTGCTGTGGCTCAGCAACGCATGTGCGTTACAGAGCCACAGCATCCTTCCCTGTCCCCAAGTCCTCCCCACCATTCCCCTCTCACCCGTCTGCTCGGCTTCCCAACCATTCCCCACTCCACCGTCCCCTCGTCTTCCCCACCATTCCCCACTCCAACATCCCCTCTTCCATCCCAGCATGTCCCACTCCCTTGTCCTCCCCACCATTCTCTATTCCCCCATCCCCTCATCCCCACCATACGAAACTCCCCCGTCCCCTCGTCCTTCCCCACCATTACCCCCTCCCTTGTTCCCTCGTCCTATGCACCATTTCTCACTTCCGTCCCCTCATCATTCCCACCATTCCCCACTCCCTCGTCCGATGCCTTCCCAATTGGTCTGATGTTCACATCAGAAAATTGGGAACTTCAAGTGATCTGATGTTCCCATCACTGAAATATAAGAAAAACAGTTAAAAAATTGAATGAAAATATTAAAAAAATAAAAAAAATAAACTATACTTAGGATACGAACGGCATGGTAAACAACACAGCTGAATTCCAACGCAATTCACACAAAATAATTAAATCAAAATGAAAATAAATCCAAAATCTAGGAAAATTTAATTTATCAATGCAATCAGAAACATTGAAATGGAATTGTAACATATCTAGGATAGCATGTGTGTTGCTTCTACGTGAAACAGATGGCGCAGTTTTCCAAGAAAAGCATAGTTTTACCTGCCACAGGTGTGGCATCTATACTTATACTTACGAAATGAATGGATTGGTGAACAACACAGCTCAATTCTAACAGAAAGTCACACAAAATGGTGGAAAATAAATGGTGGAAGGTGGTGGAAATAGGAGGCCAAACACAGGATACAGAATAGGAGATGAAGTACTTAATGAAACGAACAGAGAGAAAGATCTAGGAGTTGATATCACACCAAACCTGTCTCCTGAAGCCCACATAAAAAGAATAACGTTTGCGGCATATGCGAGGCTGGCTAACATCAGAACAGCGTTCAGGAACCTGTGTAAGGAATCATTCAGAATCTTGTACACCACATATGTAAGACCAATCCTGGAGTATGCGGCCCCAGCATGGAGCCCGTACCTTGTCAAGCACAAGACGAAGCTGGAAAAAGTCCAAAGGTATGCCACTAGACTAGTCCCAGAACTACTAAGAGGCATGAGTTACGAGGAAAGGCTGCGGGAAATGCACCTTACGACACTGGAAGACAGAAGAGTAAGGGGAGACATGATCACAACCTACAAAATCCTCAGAGGAATCGACCGGGTAAACAAGGATAAACTATTCAACACTGGTGGGACGCGAACAAGGGGACACAGGTGGAAACTTAGTACCCACATGAGCCACAGAGACGTTAGAAGGAACTTTTTCAGTGTCAGGGTAGTTAACGGATGGAATGCATTAGGCAGTGATGTGGTGGAGGCTGACTCCATACACAGTTTTAAATGTAGATATGATAGAGCCCAGTAGGCTCAGGAATCTGTACACCAGTTGATTGACAGTTGAGAGGCGGGACCAAAGAGCCAAAGCTCAACCCCCGCAAGCACAAATAGGTGAGTACACACACACACACACACACACACACACACACACACACACACACACACACACACACATACACACACACACACACACAAACTGGCAAAAGTTAGAACATCATTCAGGAACCTAAGTGAGGAGGCTTTTAGGGTTCTTTACACTGCCTACATGAGACCAGTCGTAGAGTATGCCGTGGCAACATGGAGTCCCCACCTGAAGAAACACATAAGGAAACTGGAAAAGGTTCAGAAGTTTGCGACGAGGCTTGTCCCAGAGTTAAGAGGGATGTGATATAAAGAACGCCTGAAGGAGCTGAACCTTACGACACTAGAAAAAAGAAAGGAGAGGGGGGGGGGGATATAATAGGAACGTATAAAATACTCAGGGAAATTTTCAAAGTGGAAATAGATGAAATGCTCACACATACTAAAAACAGAACGAGGGGACATGAGCAGAAGCTGGAAACACAGATGAGTCACAGAGATGTTAGGAAGTATTCTTTTAGCGTGAGAGTAGTGGAAAAAATGAAATGCACTTAAGGAGCAGGTTGTGGAAGCAAACTCTATTCATAGTTTTAAAAATAGGTATGATAGGGAAATGGGACAGGAGTCATTGCTGTAAACAACCGATTGCTGGAAAGGCGGGATCCAAGAGTAAATGCTCGATCCTGCAAGCACAAATAGGTGAGTATAAATAGGTGAGTACACACACACACACACAGGTCTGATAGCTGATTGGACAGCGCTCTGGACTCGAAATCCTAGGGTCCGGGTTCGATCTCTGGTGATGGCAGAAACAAAATGGCAGTTTGTTTCACCCTGATGCCTCCTTTTTTTTGCCGGGATATTCCTGTGCGGATCTTTAGCCTCTGGCTGGCCCACTAAGTGATGCTTGTTTCTGTTTTACTTGGGCGGAGTATGAGTATTTATGACTCGTATGGTCGCTTCAGTAAGGTTTTGCAATAAGTGTTTAACAACTTCATCTGCTCTGTTGCATCTAAGTTTAAATCTTAATGGGTTTGTAACTGTGCACTGTGTTAGTTAATGTTCCACTGGTCTGTCGGACATTTCTCAACAGTGCTGACATTTCCTCTCTTCTTTCGGAACCTGTAAGCCTATTTCCCATGCACATGAGAATCCAAGCCGGATGCGATGTAAGTGTTGCTCTACTGCTCTCTTTCATCAAACTAAGTGGTTCCTAGTTGGTTGAATTCTTGTACCAACCCGCAGATCCTGATGTTGCTACTGCTGTGTTGTGGTCACATGCCCCCTTTTACCTAGCATTAAATAGGTACCAGGGAGTTATACAGCTGTTACGGGCTGCTTCCTGGGAGTGCGTGCGTGTGTGAAAAAAAGAAACAAACAATTGTAAGTTAGCAGTTAGCAACAGTTGCTTGATGGACAGCTGAGAGGCGGGCCAAGAGAGCAGATCTCAACCCCCGCAAGCACAACTAGATGAATACACACATACACACACACTCTCTCTCTCTCTCTCTCTCTCTCTCTCTCTCTCTCTCTCTCTCTCTCTCTCTCTCTCTCTCTCTCTCTCTCTCTCTCTCTCTCTCTCACTCTCTCTCTCTCTCTCTCTCTCTCTCTCTCTCTCTCTCTCTCTCTCTCATCTCTCTCTCTCTCTCTCTCTCTCTCTCTCTCTCTCTCTCTCTTCTCTCTCTCTCTCTCTCTCTCTCTCTCCCTCCCTCTCTCTCTCTCTCTCTCTCTCTCTCTCTCTCTCTCTCTCTCTCTCTCTCTCTCTCTCTCTCTCTCTCTCTCTCTCTCTCTCTCTCTCTCTCTCTCTCTCTCTCTCTCTCTCTCTCTCTCTCTCTCTCTCTCTCTCTCTCTCTCTCTCTCTCTCTCTCTCTCTCTCTCTCTCTCTCTCTCTCTCTCTCTCTCTCTCTCTCCCTCCCTCCCTCCCTCCCTCTCTCTCTCTCTCTCTCTCTCTCTCTCTCTCTCTCTCTCTCTCTCTCTCTCTCTCTCTCTCTCTCTCTCTCTCTCTCTCTCTCTCTCTCTCTCTCTCTCTCTCTCCCTCCCTCTCTCTCTCTCTCTCTCTCTCTCTCTCTCTCTCTCTCTCTCTCTCTCTCTCTCTCTCTCTCTCTCTCTCTCTCTCTCTCTCTCTCTCTCTCTCTCTCTCCCTCTCTCTCTCTCTCTCCCTCTCTCTCTCTCTCTCTCTCTCTCTCTCTCTCTCTCTCTCTCTCTCTCTCTCTCTCTCTCTCTCTCTCTCTCTCTCTCTCTCTCTCTCTCTCTCTCTCCTACATAGAGTCCTTTCAATTTGAGGGAAATAAGAAAAGTAATCATGGTTGGAAGTTTCAAAGGAAAATAAGCCAAGACGATAGACGAAGATACGTCAACACAATGATGGAGGTTGGCGTGGGGAATTTACTTAAATAATTAGCTTAAGCCACCTCCATCCTCAGCCTAAAAAGCAAAATACCGCTAAGAACTAGATCCTCATGAAGTCTGACCACACCTGATAAAAACGGTTAAGAAGTTGGGTAAGCACACACATACATATAAACATATACATTAATCTTTTATGTGCCTGCCATATGCTGTATTGTGCCCACTAATTTTTGTTAAACTACCATTCAAGATGTCATTGCAATCAATCGGAGCTACCTATGTGCTTTAATATACCTACACTTTTATCTCATCTTTTATTTTTTTTCTTGCTATGTAACTGTTATCATTTTTATACATTTTGCAAGAATTTACCTACCTAAAATTTTCTTATATTAAGGACCTGCCCGAAACGCTGCTCGTACTAGTGGCTTTACAAGAATGTAATTACTATGCTATGTATCCTCACAGTCCCAATGTACCTTCTTATATATAAATAAATAAATAAATAAATAAACATTCACACACACAAACACACACACACACAAACATAATCCATTCATCAGTCACATTTAATCAACAATGAATATTATACACTGAGGACCTTCTTCTGGCAGGTGTGTACTGACCATTTTAGTTGAATGATACGCAGAGTGGGTTCTGGCTGCAGGAGGCGGTACACAGAATCCGTGAAATATTAGAGCCTTGGCTAATGCCAATTCGTTTAGTAGAATCAGTGTAGCGGATATCAGAACCTGCCAAGAAAACAAAAATATTGGAAATATAATTTACACACAGAGTACCCGACATTACCCTTAAATGTTCACAAAACTGTTGAAAACATTCTCAAACCGTTCTTCTTGGATCACGGAGAGTGAGACATAATAATAATTTACAAGTTCAAGGTATTAGAGAGTAATATTATTAAGATTAATATATGAAGTTTAGTAGAATAGAAAGTTTAGTGAGTAGAAAGGCTACTCGCATAAATCATTTCTTAGGAGACCAGGAGGCATTGCAGGATGTGCAAAATAGCCCCATTGAAAGGTAGGCGTTCAGTGAAAATTCTCTAAGGGGAAATTAAATTCCTCTTCGTTTAAGAAGAATTTCTGTAAACATTAAAGGCCTAAGACGCCCTCCCACCTATTTCGGTATTAAAAGGTACACGTGATAAACTCTTACAAATGTTTCATAGTCAATCATACTTGATTCGTACGTCAGACTGCTTGCAGCAATGTCTTACAGCCATGTTAACCACAGGGACAACCAGAAGGTCTTGTCAAATAACGCGATGCGGGGACAATGATCTTCGAGAACCCACCCAAGGTAACATCATAGTGAAGTAATCTCTCTTTTCAAGACAGACGGGATTACAGAGTTGGATAATGTGAGGAGATTTTATTGCGCGAACATAACCAGTGAAACACTTAAACTGCTGGGACTGTATTCCCTGGACCTCAGACGACCAGCCCAAGTGGATGAGAGAGCATTCTACTAGTATCACTTGCAAGAAGACGATCAGTCACTATAACGTGGCTGAAGATATGATGACTAAACCTCACATCAGAAGATGGTGAACGGACGACGTTCCGATCCGTCCTGGACCATTATCAAGTTGTGTGTCTGACACGACTGGATAATGGTCCAGGATGACTTGATAATGGTTCAGGACGACTTGATAAAGGTCCTGGATGACTTGATAATGGTCCAGGACGACTTGATAATGGTTCAGGACGACTTGATAATAGTCCAGGATGACTTGATAATGGTTCAGAACGACTTGATAATGGTCCTGGACGGATCGAAACGTCGTCGCCTCTCCATCTACTGGGTTGTGGTTTGGTCATCACTTGCAAGAATATAACAAGTTATCAGGATGAACAAAGGATTAGATATATTGGTGTAGATTCTTCTACCGGGATGTGCAAAGTGTTAGCGACCCATAGAGATATGCAACTTACCGCTTGACTAAATAAATTATTTATGACATGCCCAAATGTAACTTCAATAGTCTGGATGAACAAAGTACTAGTGCCACATGTATGATTGGAACTGTTATCGCTAGAATGATCAACTTACTGATAACACAAGCAGAAATACATATAATATCGCCAGGATGAACAAAGTACTTGTGACACAATACTGAACTAAGAAAAGGGAATCTTATGCTCATGCTCTACATCCAATGAACTGCTTGTTCACTGCTTGTACAATGACTTGTTCTACAAGTCATTGAAACAGTTTTATTTTACTACTTAAGCTAGACGGAATATCAACAGTTTGTAAGTGTATCATCTTAATTATTGTCAGGAATCTATATTAAATCTGTAAATTATAAACAAGATTAAGAAATATAAACTATTTACTTAGCTGGAAATAATTCTTGAAATTGAATCTAATTTATTTATAAAAAATTAGAAGGCAAAATGATTTCACCAATTAAGAATCCAAATGATAATCCAAATGAGATAAACAACTCACAGTTCTTGGAAGTTCATGCAATAGAGTTTAACAACAAAATAATGTATTGAACGAATAAAGCTGATAAAGAAATTTGAATTTTAAAGTCTTTTGAAAGGTGAATCACATTAATAGAGGAAAATGTACACTTTCACTGTATTTCAAAAGTACTTCCTACCTGCGTCAGTTTTTGGATTACACAAATATTCATTCAAATGCATATATACTACATGTTTTACTTTTATTATAAATCTAGTGCCATTGTTCCATTGATGAAGTTACATAAGATTATAAAAATAAACCAAAGTTGAAACAAGATTTCGATTATGCGAATATCTGATAAGAGCGGTGTGTTTAGAGTGTTTAATATTGATGTTGTTTCATGCAAAGGGTTGTTATGTTGTGGGGGCTGAGTTAGGGTAAGAATCAAGGTAAGGGAGTTCCACCTAATGGGGTTAGGATAGGCCCGACCCCCAAGGAAACAGTTCCCAAATAAATCATGAATTATGTAAGGACCGCTGTCTAGTGCAGATCACCTAACTCTGAACCACATGGGTGAAGGACACTCCAGCTGAAGTTTTACCTTAATATAATTTATTAACCATAAAACTCCCAAGTACGACAGAAATAATTTACCACCTTCATCTTACGTTACCTCTCAGACTCCACATAGGCAGGTGAAGAGAGTTACATACAGCAGTCTAGCGGTAAAGTCTACATTTCTTTAAAGGTCAAAACTTAACTTAAATGAGTATAATTGTATCATACGTGTTCAATGGTCAGTACCAGAATCTAATTACATGGAACTCAAGGAGATGACCAGGAAACACAGACAAAATTACACTTAGAACCGTAGGGTGGCACGTGGTACAGGGTTCTTAACTTAATTACACTTAAGAGTAGAAAAGGAGGAGGGGACGCCCAGCCAACACGTCTAAATCAGTCTATGGTTGCAGAAGAGATCAGCCAATTCCAAATCTAACCACGTGGCTAGTTGCCTGGGTTGATCAGCTGATCGTACAATAGCCATTTACTTATCCTCTAATACAATATTAAAGTGCCACTAAGAAACCATGAAATTCTGAGTATAATTATAACATACTAGCTTTACAATACATTACCAAATTATTATCACAGTGTAACTACACAGCCAGGGGCATCAAAATGTACTTATGTTTGTCAAGGATGCAATCGCCTGCCATTTGCAAATTTGAGGAAACAATCCTTTGTATAGACTGCCAACCAATAACACTCATTCTTTAACCAAACCTAAGTGACGAGCCCTATCATATAATAATACATTTATTAAAACGTTTTCACCAAATAATCTCCCCACATTCAGTGCCTGTCACACTTAAATAAATACATGAGTGAAGGAGTCCCTAGTTCATAGGTAAACACTGCTATACGATCCTGGACCAATTGCCACAGTGTAATATTGGCCTCAGGGTCGTAACAAGGATAAAGCTTTCTCTTTTTAAAAGTGTTCAACAAAATAATTCAAGTATGCACCAAAAAATATTAAACCAACCTGTACTGTTCCAGGTGAAAACTTGTCCAGAGGAGACCTGGACCAGCAGGAACACGAGGGAAATAACCAGGAAAGCCATAACGACTCGACGACCAGCCGGTGTAGTTTACGTGCGTGACGAGGTGAGTAGTGACCGCTAGTTAGGAGCGTCGGGAAGTGAGGTGTCCAGGTGAGGCCGAGGCAGAACCAGCGCCTCACACCACCACCAGCAAGAGCTATACCTACGCAGGTGCAAAGCAAGAATCAATGATCATTAATATACATTTAGAGAGGTAATATAAAAAATTATATAATGTATTTTGTGTAAACTCATTCTTGAGCATTCTTATCCACTGCTCACGACCTGTACGTCTCTGTAACGTCTTCTCTGTATACCACCTTCATCTTTGTAACGTCTTCACTGTACTTGACCTTCATCTTTGTAACGTCTTCACTGTACTCGACCTTCATCTTTGTAACGTCTTCACTGTACTCAATCTTCATCTCTGTAGCGTCTTCACTGTACTCAATCTTCATCTTTGTAACGTCTTCACTGTATTCGACCTTCATCTCTGTAACGTGTTCACTGTATTCGACCTTCATCTCTGTAACGTCTTCACTGTATTCGACCTTCATCTCTGTATGTGAAGGAATAATCGGAGTCAACGTTAGACGACATGAATTTCACCGACGAGAACTGGGTTCAATGCACCATGATACTGTATAAAATATGGGTTTTATTGTATTTCATGATGCGTATAAGGGTTAAGGGTTTAAAGGGTTAAAATAAAATTTAAAATAAAATTTAAAATAAAATTTTAAATTTTAAAATAAGGGTTTAAATATTTTGTTATACATATTTGGAATAATACGTGCGTATCCACACTGGATGACAGCTACATTAACTTCAACACCGTTCATGCAATTGATGCCAAGCCAAATAAGTACATGAATCTGGACCATCTGGAAGGAGGTCCAATATAGTCACAGTAGGAACTGTGATCTTGAGTCTATACGAGAAAAATTGGAAAGATCTTCCTTAAAGATTCTGGTCAAAATTATGACCAGAATTTCATTATTGACAGCTATCAGCCTGGCAATAATGAAATTACTAATTCTGAATAGGAGAAAGATCTAAAAAACATGATCAATAAGGGACTTTGATAAAACAATTAAATGCGTATATGCCCGTAACAATGCTAATAGGATACGGGGATTTATCTATAGAAACGTTACCAACAAGATATCTAATATCATTTTTCATTTCTATATTACAATCGCAGCTCGGCGGTCTTACTTCGTACAGGTCGGGGATTTCCTTTCCTCCGTTTTATTCCAAATCCTTATCCTCATCACTTTCATGAGTTATATATTTAGTGAACCTACTATAGGATGACCAAAATTAACTTACACAAGGACATAGGAGTAAAAGATATTGAAAAAGGTCAATTGGCCAATAATTATGTTTCAAATAATTAACTTGTTTCAAATAATTAATTATTTAATTCAATTGTTAATTAATTAGTTAATTAAAATATTAATTAAATAATTAATTAATTATTAATAGTTTCAGATAATTTAACTAATAATAATAATAATGAACCATCTATATAAATAAAAATGGAAATGTTCGTTTGTTCAAAATCGCTAATCTATGAAAGTTCTTCAACGATTGCTTTGAAATTTTCACACAACGTTCCATTCGCATTCGAGCAAGATTTTATATACATACTATATAGATGTCACGTCTGTGACGGGAAAAAGCATGCTTTTTCTGAAAAACTGTTTTTTCGCATGTGTTTTTCATGTGAGAGAAATCTTCAAAACCTCTTTACCGATTGCTTTGAAATTTTGACATCACGTTGCATTCGAACAGGCGCGTCTTGTTATATATCTACTATACACATGCCACACCTGTGAGAGAAAAAAACATTCTGTTTTCGAAAAAAGGAGCCATTTGTTGGATGTAAGAGCAACACACGTTGTAATCTCCGGAAATTCTTCAACGATTGCTTTGAAATTTTGACACAACGTTGCATTCGAAAAGGCGCGTCTTTTTATATACATACTATATAGATGCCATTCCTGTGACAGGTAAAAATATGCGTTTTTGTAAAACAGCGCCATCTGTTGCACATATTAGCATCATGCACGCTATACTACACATGTCACGAATTCCATTTCAATGTTTCCGATTGCACTGATAAATTTTATTTTCATAGATTTTGATTTATTTGATTTTTTAGTTAATTATTTTGTGTGACATTGTGTTGGAATTGTGCTGTGTTGTTTAACATACCGTTCATTTTGTAAGTATAAGTATAGATGCCACACCTGTGACAGGTAAAACTATGTTTTTCTTGAAAACAGCACCATCTGTTGCATGTAAGAGCAACACACATGCTATACTAAATATGTAACAATTCCATTTCAATGTTTCTAATTGCATTGATAAATAGATTTTTCATAGATTTTGTTTTATTTTAATTTTAATTTAATTATTTTGTCTGAATTGCATTGGAATTAAGCTGTGTTGTTTACCATACCGCTCATTTCGTGAGTATAGTTTTTTTTATTTTTTCACATTTTCATTTCATATTTTAACTGTTTTTCTTTTATTTCAGTGATGGGAACTTGATCACTTGATATTTCCAATTTTCCGATGGGAACATCAGACCATTTGGGTAGGCATCGAACTAGGGAGTGGGGAATGGTGGGGATGACGAGGGGACGGAAGTGAGAGATGGTGGGGAGGACGAGGGGACAAGGGAGGGGGTTAATAGTGGGGAATGACGAGGGGACGGGGGAGATTGGGATGGTGGGGACGAAGGGATGGGGGAATGGAGAATGGTGGGGAGTACAAAAGGGACAGAGGAGTGGGGCATGGTGGGAAGGAAGAGGGGATGGTGGAATAGGGAATGGTGGGGAGGACTGGGGGACAGGGAAGATTACTGTGGTTTAGCAACGATTTCACAATAAACTGTTTTTTACCAAGTCCAGTAAATAGGTTGGTGTGTTGCAACTGTGTGTCGGTACTCACGCTACAACAAGGCGAACTGTCAATATCTTTCTTCCAGCTAGAGGTCCCCCTTCTTCCAGCTATATATATATATATATATATATATATATATATATATATATATATATATATATATATATATATATATATATAATAAGGTAATTCAAAAATCAACTCTCCAAAATTCATTTTTATTTCTAGTCTGACGCGACACTTGAACGCGTTTCGTAATAACTTATTACATTTTCAAAGACTTTTAGTTAACACACACACAACTATAACCTGCAAACACTAAACAGAATTCTTACTATGCAATGATTTAAACAGCTTTCATTTTATTTTATACCCGCATTTTGGGTGAGGTGATATGTTACAACAGTTTTGGATGAGGTGAACAAAACTTTCAACACAGGACAGAACACGAAACAATGGGTATTAATTGGGTAAATTGAAGGTAAGAATGGAAGTAACTGCAGAGGGCCTATTGGCCCATATTTCTTGATGCTTCTATATTGAAGCGGAGTCTTGAAGTGGGTAGAATATAGTTGTGCATTAATTGGCTGTTGATTGCAGATGTTGACTTCTTGATGTGTAGTGCCTCGCAGATGTTAAGCCGCCTGCTATCGCTGTGTCTATCGATGATTTCTGTGTTGTTTGCTAAGATTTCTCTGGTGATGGTTTGGTTGTGGGAAGAGATTATATGTTCCTTAATGGAGCCCTGTTGCTTATGCATCGTTAATCGCCTGGAAAGAGATCATATATATATATATATATATATATATATATATATATATATATATATATATATATATATATATATATATATATATATATATATATATATATATATATATATATATATATATGTATATATATATATATATGTCGTACCTAGTAGCCAGAACGCACTTCTCAGCCTACTATGCAAGGCCCGATTTGCCTAGTAAGCCAAGTTTTCCTGAATTAATATATTTTCTCAATTTTTTTTCTTATGAAATGATAAAGCTACCCATTTCATTATGTATGAGGTCAATTTTTTTTTATTGGAGTTAAAATTAACGTAGATATATGACAGAACCTAACCAACCCTACCTAACCTAACCTAACGTATCTTTATAGGTTAGGTTAGGTTAGGTAGCCGAAAAAGTTAGGTTAGGTTAGGTTAGGTAGGTTAGGTAGTCGAAAAAGAATTAATTCATGAAAACTTGGCTTATTAGGCAAATCGGGCCATGCATAGTAGGCTGAGAAGTGCGTTCTGGCTACTAGGTACGACATATATATATATATATATATATATATATATATATATATATATATATATATATATATATATATATATATATATATATATATATATAAAGGCCACATGTTGTTGGTAACTTAAAAGAAAAAATTGTATGTAACGTTTGGTTCCATATAATAATTAAGTAAAGATATTGACAGTTCGCCTTGTTGTAGCGTGAGTACCGACACACAGTTGCAACACACCAACCTATTTACTGGACTTGGTAAAAAACAGTTTATTGTGAAATCGTTGCTAAACCACAGTAATCTTCCCTGTCCCCCAGTCCTCCCCACCATTCCCTATTCCACCATCCCCTCTTCCTTCCCACCATGCCCCACTCCTCTGTCCCTTTTGTACTCCCCACCATTCTCCATTCCCCCATCCCTTCGTCCCCACCATCCCAATCTCCCCCGTCCCCTCGTCATTCCCCACTATTAACCCCCTCCCTTGTCCCCTCGTCCTCCCCACCATCTCTCACTTCCGTCCCCTCGTCATCCCCACCATTCCCCACTCCCTAGTTCGATGCCTACCCAAATGGTCTGATGTTCCCATCGGAAAATTGGAAATATCAAGTGATCAAGTTCCCATCACTGAAATAAAAGAAAAACAGTTAAAATATGAAATGAAAATGTGAAAAAATAAAAAAAACTATACTCACGAAATGAGCGGTATGGTAAACAACACAGCTTAATTCCAATGCAATTCAGACAAAATAATTAAATTAAAATTAAAATAAAACAAAATCTATGAAAAATCTATTTATCAATGCAATTAGAAACATTGAAATGGAATTGTTACATATTTAGTATAGCATGTGTGTTGCTCTTACATGCAACAGATGGTGCTGTTTTCAAGAAAAACATAGTTTTACCTGTCACAGGTGTGGCATCTATACTTATACTTACAAAATGAACGGTATGTTAAACAACACAGCACAATTCCAACACAATGTCACACAAAATAATTAACTAAAAAATCAAATAAATCAAAATCTATGAAAATAAAATTTATCAGTGCAATCGGAAACATTGAAATGGAATTCGTGACATGTGTAGTATAGCGTGCATGATGCTAATATGTGCAACAGATGGCGCTGTTTTACAAAAACGCATATTTTTACCTGTCACAGGAATGGCATCTATATAGTATGTATATAAAAAGACGCGCCTTTTCGAATGCAACGTTGTGTCAAAATTTCAAAGCAATCGTTGAAGAATTTCCGGAGATTACAACGTGTGTTGCTCTTACATCCAACAAATGGCTCCTTTTTTCGAAAACAGAATGTTTTTTTCTCTCACAGGTGTGGCATGTGTATAGTAGATATATAACAAGACGCGCCTGTTCGAATGCAACGTGATGTCAAAATTTCAAAGCAATCGGTAAAGAGGTTTTGAAGATTTCTCTCACATGAAAAACACATGCGAAAAAACAGTTTTTCAGAAAAAGCATGCTTTTTCCCGTCACAGACGTGACATCTATATAGTATGTATATAAAATCTTGCTCGAATGCGAATGGAACGTTGTGTGAAAATTTCAAAGCAATCGTTGAAGAACTTTCATAGATTAGCGATTTTGAACAAACGAACATTTCCATTTTTATTTATATAGATGGTTCATTATTATTATTATTAGTTAAATTATCTGAAACTATTAATAATTAATTAATTATTTAATTAATATTTTAATTAACTAATTAATTAACAATTGAATTAAATAATTAATTATTTGAAACAAGTTAATTATTTGAAACATAATTATTGGCCAATTGACCTTTTTCAATATCTTTTACTCCTATGTCCTTGTGTAAGTTAATTTTGGTCATCCTATAGTAGGTTCACTAAATATATAACTCATGAAAGTGATGAGGATAAGGATTTGGAATAAAACGGAGGAAAGGAAATCCCCGACCTGTACGAAGTAAGACCGCCGAGCTGCGATTGTAATATAGAAATGAAAAATGATATTAGATATCTTGTTGGTAACGTTTCTATAGATAAATCCCCGTATCCTATTAGCATTGTTACGGGCATATACGCATTTAATTGTTTTATCAAAGTCCCTTATTGATCATGTTTTTTAGATCTTTCTCCTATTCAGAATTAGTAATTTCATTATTGCCAGGCTGATAGCTGTCAATAATGAAATTCTGGTCATAATTTTGACCAGAATCTTTAAGGAAGATCTTTCCAATTTTTCTCGTATAGACTCAAGATCACAGTTCCTACTGTGACTATATTGGACCTCCTTCCAGATGGTCCAGATTCATGTACTTATTTGGCTTGGCATCAATTGCATGAACGGTGTTGAAGTTAATGTAGCTGTCATCCAGTGTGGATACGCACGTATTATTCCAAATATGTATAACAAAATATTTAAACCCTTATTTTAAAATTTAAAATTTTATTTTAAATTTTATTTTAAATTTTATTTTAACCCTTTAAACCCTTAACCCTTATACGCATCATGAAATACAATAAAACCCATATTTTATACAGTATCATGGTGCATTGAACCCAGTTCTCGTCGGTGAAATTCATGTCGTCTAACGTTGACTCCGATTATTCCTTCACATACAGAGATGAAGGTCGAATACAGTGAAGACGTTACAGAGATGAAGGTCGAATACAGTGAACACGTTACAGAGATGAAGGTCGAATACAGTGAAGACGTTACAAAGATGAAGATTGAGTACAGTGAAGACGCTACAGAGATGAAGATTGAGTACAGTGAAGACGTTACAAAGATGAAGGTCGAGTACAGTGAAGACGTTACAAAGATGAAGGTCAAGTACAGTGAAGACGTTACAAAGATGAAGGTGGTATACAGAGAAGACGTTACAGAGACGTACAGGTCGTGAGCAGTGGATAAGAATGCTCAAGAATGAGTTTACACAAAATACATTATATAATTTTTTATATTACCTCTCTAAATGTATATTAATGATCATTGATTCTTGCTTTGCACCTGCGTAGGTATAGCTCTTGCTGGTGGTGGTGTGAGGCGCTGGTTCTGCCTCGGCCTCACCTGGACACCTCACTTCCCGACGCTCCTAACTAGCGGTCACTACTCACCTCGTCACGCACGTAAACTACACCGGCTGGTCGTCGAGTCGTTATGGCTTTCCTGGTTATTTCCCTCGTGTTCCTGCTGGTCCAGGTCTCCTCTGGACAAGTTTTCACCTGGAACAGTACAGGTTGGTTTAATATTTTTTGGTGCATACTTGAATTATTTTGTTGAACACTTTTAAAAAGAGAAAGCTTTATCCTTGTTACGACCCTGAGGCCAATATTACACTGTGGCAATTGGTCCAGGATCGTATAGCAGTGTTTACCTATGAACTAGGGACTCCTTCACTCATGTATTTATTTAAGTGTGACAGGCACTGAATGTGGGGAGATTATTTGGTGAAAACGTTTTAATAAATGTATTATTATATGATAGGGCTCGTCACTTAGGTTTGGTTAAAGAATGAGTGTTATTGGTTGGCAGTCTATACAAAGGATTGTTTCCTCAAATTTGCAAATGGCAGGCGATTGCATCCTTGACAAACATAAGTACATTTTGATGCCCCTGGCTGTGTAGTTACACTGTGATAATAATTTGGTAATGTATTGTAAAGCTAGTATGTTATAATTATACTCAGAATTTCATGGTTTCTTAGTGGCACTTTAATATTGTATTAGAGGATAAGTAAATGGCTATTGTACGATCAGCTGATCAACCCAGGCAACTAGCCACGTGGTTAGATTTGGAATTGGCTGATCTCTTCTGCAACCATAGACTGATTTAGACGTGTTGGCTGGGCGTCCCCTCCTCCTTTTCTACTCTTAAGTGTAATTAAGTTAAGAACCCTGTACCACGTGCCACCCTACGGTTCTAAGTGTAATTTTGTCTGTGTTTCCTGGTCATCTCCTTGAGTTCCATGTAATTAGATTCTGGTACTGACCATTGAACACGTATGATACAATTATACTCATTTAAGTTAAGTTTTGACCTTTAAAGAAATGTAGACTTTACCGCTAGACTGCTGTATGTAACTCTCTTCACCTGCCTATGTGGAGTCTGAGAGGTAACGTAAGATGAAGGTGGTAAATTATTTCTGTCGTACTTGGGAGTTTTATGGTTAATAAATTATATTAAGGTAAAACTTCAGCTGGAGTGTCCTTCACCCATGTGGTTCAGAGTTAGGTGATCTGCACTAGACAGCGGTCCTTACATAATTCATGATTTATTTGGGAACTGTTTCCTTGGGGGTCGGGCCTATCCTAACCCCATTAGGTGGAACTCCCTTACCTTGATTCTTACCCTAACTCAGCCCCCACAACATAACAACCCTTTGCATGAAACAACATCAATATTAAACACTCTAAACACACCGCTCTTATCAGATATTCGCATAATCGAAATCTTGTTTCAACTTTGGTTTATTTTTATAATCTTATGTAACTTCATCAATGGAACAATGGCACTAGATTTATAATAAAAGTAAAACATGTAGTATATATGCATTTGAATGAATATTTGTGTAATCCAAAAACTGACGCAGGTAGGAAGTACTTTTGAAATACAGTGAAAGTGTACATTTTCCTCTATTAATGTGATACACCTTTCAAAAGACTTTAAAATTCAAATTTCTTTATCAGCTTTATTCGTTCAATACATTATTTTGTTGTTAAACTCTATTGCATGAACTTCCAAGAACTGTGAGTTGTTTATCTCATTTGGATTATCATTTGGATTCTTAATTGGTGAAATCATTTTGCCTTCTAATTTTTTATAAATAAATTAGATTCAATTTCAAGAATTATTTCCAGCTAAGTAAATAGTTTATATTTCTTAATCTTGTTTATAATTTACAGATTTAATATAGATTCCTGACAATAATTAAGATGATACACTTACAAACTGTTGATATTCCGTCTAGCTTAAGTAGTAAAATAAAACTGTTTCAATGACTTGTAGAACAAGTCATTGTACAAGCAGTGAACAAGCAGTTCATTGGATGTAGAGCATGAGCATAAGATTCCCTTTTCTTAGTTCAGTATTGTGTCACAAGTACTTTGTTCATCCTGGCGATATTATATGTATTTCTGCTTGTGTTATCAGTAAGTTGATCATTCTAGCGATAACAGTTCCAATCATACATGTGGCACTAGTACTTTGTTCATCCAGACTATTGAAGTTACATTTGGGCATGTCATAAATAATTTATTTAGTCAAGCGGTAAGTTGCATATCTCTATGGGTCGCTAACACTTTGCACATCCCGGTAGAAGAATCTACACCAATATATCTAATCCTTTGTTCATCCTGATAACTTGTTATATTCTTGCAAGTGATGACCAAACCACAACCCAGTAGATGGAGAGGCGACGACGTTTCGATCCGTCCAGGACCATTATCAAGTCGTTCTGAACCATTATCAAGTCATCCTGGACTATTATCAAGTCGTCCTGAACCATTATCAAGTCGTCCTGGACCATTATCAAGTCATCCAGGACCTTTATCAAGTCGTCCTGAACCATTATCAAGTCATCCTGGACCATTATCCAGTCGTGTCAGACACACAACTTGATAATGGTCCAGGACGGATCGGAACGTCGTCCGTTCACCATCTTCTGATGTGAGGTTTAGTCATCATATCTTCAGCCACGTTATAGTGACTGATCGTCTTCTTGCAAGTGATACTAGTAGAATGCTCTCTCATCCACTTGGGCTGGTCGTCTGAGGTCCAGGGAATACAGTCCCAGCAGTTTAAGTGTTTCACTGGTTATGTTCGCGCAATAAAATCTCCTCACATTATCCAACTCTGTAATCCCGTCTGTCTTGAAAAGGGAGATTACTTCACTATGATGTTACCTTGGGTGGGTTCTCGAAGATCATTGTCCCCGCATCGCGTTATTTGACAAGACCTTCTGGTTGTCCCTGTGGTTAACATGGCTGTAAGACATTGCTGCAAGCAGTCTGACGTACGAATCAAGTATGATTGACTATGAAACATTTGTAAGAGTTTATCACGTGTACCTTTTAATACCGAAATAGGTGGGAGGGCGTCTTAGGCCTTTAATGTTTACAGAAATTCTTCTTAAACGAAGAGGAATTTAATTTCCCCTTAGAGAATTTTCACTGAACGCCTACCTTTCAATGGGGCTATTTTGCACATCCTGCAATGCCTCCTGGTCTCCTAAGAAATGATTTATGTGAGTAGCCTTTCTACTCACTAAACTTTCTATTCTACTAAACTTCATATATTAATCTTAATAATATTACTCTCTAATACCTTGAACTTGTAAATTATTATTATGTCTCACTCTCCGTGATCCAAGAAGAACGGTTTGAGAATGTTTTCAACAGTTTTGTGAACATTTAAGGGTAATGTCGGGTACTCTGTGTGTAAATTATATTTCCAATATTTTTGTTTTCTTGGCAGGTTCTGATATCCGCTACACTGATTCTACTAAACGAATTGGCATTAGCCAAGGCTCTAATATTTCACGGATTCTGTGTACCGCCTCCTGCAGCCAGAACCCACTCTGCGTATCATTCAACTAAAATGGTCAGTACACACCTGCCAGAAGAAGGTCCTCAGTGTATAATATTCATTGTTGATTAAATGTGACTGATGAATGGATTATGTTTGTGTGTGTGTGTGTGTTTGTGTGTGTGAATGTTTATTTATTTATTTATTTATTTATATATAAGAAGGTACATTGGGACTGTGAGGATACATAGCATAGTAATTACATTCTTGTAAAGCCACTAGTACGAGCAGCGTTTCGGGCAGGTCCTTAATATAAGAAAATTTTAGGTAGGTAAATTCTTGCAAAATGTATAAAAATGATAACAGTTACATAGCAAGAAAAAAAATAAAAGATGAGATAAAAGTGTAGGTATATTAAAGCACATAGGTAGCTCCGATTGATTGCAATGACATCTTGAATGGTAGTTTAACAAAAATTAGTGGGCACAATACAGCATATGGCAGGCACATAAAAGATTAATGTATATGTTTATATGTATGTGTGTGCTTACCCAACTTCTTAACCGTTTTTATCAGGTGTGGTCAGACTTCATGAGGATCTAGTTCTTAGCGGTATTTTGCTTTTTAGGCTGAGGATGGAGGTGGCTTAAGCTAATTATTTAAGTAAATTCCCCACGCCAACCTCCATCATTGTGTTGACGTATCTTCGTCTATCGTCTTGGCTTATTTTCCTTTGAAACTTCCAACCATGATTACTTTTCTTATTTCCCTCAAATTGAAAGGACTCTATGTAGGAGAGAGAGAGAGAGAGAGAGAGAGAGAGAGAGAGAGAGAGAGAGAGAGAGAGAGAGAGAGAGAGAGAGAGAGAGAGAGAGAGAGAGAGAGAGAGAGAGGGAGAGAGAGAGAGAGAGAGAGAGAGAGAGAGAGAGAGAGAGAGAGAGAGAGAGAGAGAGAGAGAGAGAGAGAGAGGGAGAGAGAGAGAGAGAGAGAGAGAGAGAGAGAGAGAGAGAGAGAGAGAGAGAGAGAGAGAGAGAGAGAGAGGGAGAGAGAGAGAGAGAGAGAGAGAGAGAGAGAGAGAGAGAGAGAGAGAGAGAGAGAGAGAGAGAGAGAGAGAGAGAGAGAGAGAGGGAGAGAGAGAGAGAGAGAGAGAGAGAGAGAGAGAGAGAGAGAGAGAGAGAGAGAGAGAGAGAGAGAGAGAGGGAGAGAGAGAGAGAGAGAGAGAGAGAGAGAGAGAGAGAGAGAGAGAGAGAGTGTGTGTGTATGTGTGTATTCATCTAGTTGTGCTTGCGGGGGTTGAGATCTGCTCTCTTGGCCCGCCTCTCAGCTGTCCATCAAGCAACTGTTGCTAACTGCTAACTTACAATTGTTTGTTTCTTTTTTTCACACACGCACGCACTCCCAGGAAGCAGCCCGTAACAGCTGTATAACTCCCTGGTACCTATTTAATGCTAGGTAAAAGGGGGCATGTGACCACAACACAGCAGTAGCAACATCAGGATCTGCGGGTTGGTACAAGAATTCAACCAACTAGGAACCACTTAGTTTGATGAAAGAGAGCAGTAGAGCAACACTTACATCGCATCCGGCTTGGATTCTCATGTGCATGGGAAATAGGCTTACAGGTTCCGAAAGAAGAGAGGAAATGTCAGCACTGTTGAGAAATGTCCGACAGACCAGTGGAACATTAACTAACACAGTGCACAGTTACAAACCCATTAAGATTTAAACTTAGATGCAACAGAGCAGATGAAGTTGTTAAACACTTATTGCAAAACCTTACTGAAGCGACCATACGAGTCATAAATACTCATACTCCGCCCAAGTAAAACAGAAACAAGCATCACTTAGTGGGCCAGCCAGAGGCTAAAGATCCGCACAGGAATATCCCGGCAAAAAAAAGGAGGCATCAGGGTGAAACAAACTGCCATTTTGTTTCTGCCATCACCAGAGATCGAACCCGGACCCTAGGATTTCGAGTCCAGAGCGCTGTCCAATCAGCTATCAGACCTGTGTGTGTGTGTGTGTACTCACCTATTTATACTCACCTATTTGTGCTTGCAGGATCGAGCATTTACTCTTGGATCCCGCCTTTCCAGCAATCGGTTGTTTACAGCAATGACTCCTGTCCCATTTCCCTATCATACCTATTTTTAAAACTATGAATAGAGTTTGCTTCCACAACCTGCTCCTTAAGTGCATTTCATTTTTTCCACTACTCTCACGCTAAAAGAATACTTCCTAACATCTCTGTGACTCATCTGTGTTTCCAGCTTCTGCTCATGTCCCCTCGTTCTGTTTTTAGTATGTGTGAGCATTTCATCTATTTCCACTTTGAAAATTCCCCTGAGTATTTTATACGTTCCTATTATATCCCCCCCCCCCCCCTCTCCTTTCTTTTTTCTAGTGTCGTAAGGTTCAGCTCCTTCAGGCGTTCTTTATATCACATCCCTCTTAACTCTGGGACAAGCCTCGTCGCAAACTTCTGAACCTTTTCCAGTTTCCTTATGTGTTTCTTCAGGTGGGGACTCCATGTTGCCACGGCATACTCTACGACTGGTCTCATGTAGGCAGTGTAAAGAACCCTAAAAGCCTCCTCACTTAGGTTCCTGAATGATGTTCTAACTTTTGCCAGTTTGTGTGTGTGTGTGTGTGTATGTGTGTGTGTGTGTGTGTGTGTGTGTGTGTGTGTGTGTGTGTGTGTGTGTGTGTGTGTGTGTGTGTACTCACCTATTTGTGCTTGCGGGGGTTGAGCTTTGGCTCTTTGGTCCCGCCTCTCAACTGTCAATCAACTGGTGTACAGATTCCTGAGCCTACTGGGCTCTATCATATCTACATTTAAAACTGTGTATGGAGTCAGCCTCCACCACATCACTGCCTAATGCATTCCATCCGTTAACTACCCTGACACTGAAAAAGTTCCTTCTAACGTCTCTGTGGCTCATGTGGGTACTAAGTTTCCACCTGTGTCCCCTTGTTCGCGTCCCACCAGTGTTGAATAGTTTATCCTTGTTTACCCAGTCGATTCCTCTGAGGATTTTGTAGGTTGTGATCATGTCTCCCCTTACTCTTCTGTCTTCCAGTGTCGTAAGGTGCATTTCCCGCAGCCTTTCCTCGTAACTCATGCCTCTTAGTAGTTCTGGGACTAGTCTAGTGGCATACCTTTGGACTTTTTCCAGCTTCGTCTTGTGCTTGACAAGGTACGGGCTCCATGCTGGGGCCGCATACTCCAGGATTGGTCTTACATATGTGGTGTACAAGATTCTGAATGATTCCTTACACAGGTTCCTGAACGCTGTTCTGATGTTAGCCAGCCTCGCATATGCCGCAAACGTTATTCTTTTTATGTGGGCTTCAGGAGACAGGTTTGGTGTGATATCAACTCCTAGATCTTTCTCTCTGTTCGTTTCATTAAGTACTTCATCTCCTATTCTGTATCCTGTGTTTGGCCTCCTATTTCCACCACCTAGTTTCATTACTTTGCATTTTCTCGGGTTGAACTTCAACAGCCATTTGTTGGACCATTCACTCAGTCTGTCTAGGTCATCTTGTAGCCTCCTACTATCGTCCTCAGTTTCAATCCTCCTCATAATTTTTGCATCATCGGCAAACATTGAGAGAAACGATTCTATACCCTCTTGAAGATCATTTACATATATCAGAAACAGTATAGATCCAAGGACTGACCCCTGCGGTACTCCACTCGTAACGTCTCGCCAATCTGAGACCTCACCCCTCACACTGACTCGTTGTTTCCTGTTACTTAGGTACTCCTGTATCCAACGGAGTACCTTCCCTTTCACTCCAGCCTGCATCTCCAGTTTTTTCACTAGCCTCTTGTGTGGCACTGTATAAAAGGCTTTCTGACAATCCAAAAATATGCAGTCTGACCACCCTTCTCTTTCTTGCCTTATTTTTGTTACCTGGTCGTAGAATTCAAGTAACCCTGTGAGGCAGGACCTGCCATCCCTGAATCCATGTTGATGCTGTGTTACAAAGTTCTTTCGCTCCAGGTGCTCCACTAGCTTTCTTTGCACAATCTTCTCCATCATTTTGCATGGTATGCAGGTTAGGGACACTGGTCTGTAAATCAGTGCCTCCTGTCTATCCCCTTTCTTGTATATCGGGACTACGTTAGCTGCTTTCCAAATTTCTGGCAGTTCCCCTGTTGCCAGTGATTTGTTATACACCATGGAGAGCGGGAGGCACAGTTCTTCTGTTCCTTCCTTTAGTATCCAAGGGGAGATTCCATCTGGGCCTGTAGCCTTTGTCACATCCAATTCTAGTAAACACTTCCTTACTTCCCCGCTGGTAATCTCAAACTCTTCCAGTGGTTCCTGGTTAGCTATTCCCTCTCTTATCTCTGGGATTTCTCCTTGCTCTAAGGTGAAGACCTCTTGGAATTTCTTATTCAGTTCCTCACACACTTCCTTGTCGTTTGTAGTGAATCCTTCTGCCCCTATCCTTAATTTCATAACCTGTTCCTTTACTGTTGTTTTTCTCCTGATGTAGCTATGCAGCAATTTAGGCTGAGTCTTTGCCTTGCTTGCGATGTCATTTTCGTATTGTCTTTCTGCCTCTCTTCTCATCCTGACATATTCATTCCTGGCATTCTGGTATCTTTCTCTGCTCTCCAGTGTCCTGTTATTCCTATAGTTTCTCCATGCCCTTTTACTTTGCTGCTTAGCTAGCCTACATCTCTGATTAAACCATGGGTTTCTCATCTTCATTTCACTGTTTTCCTTTTGGACTGGGACAAACTTGTTTGCTGCGTCCTTGTATTTTTGCGTGATGTATTCCATCATATCTTGGGCCGTCTTTTCCCTAAGCTCTGTTTCCCATGCTATATCTGCTAGGCATTTTCTTATCTCCTCATAGTTTCCCTTTCGGTATGCTAACCTTTTGGTTTCGGTATCCCTCCTATGTGTGTGTGTGTGTGTGTGTGTGTGTGTGTGTGTGTGTGTGTGTGTGTGTGTGTGTGTGTGTGTGTGTGTGTGTGTGTGTGTGTGTGTGTGTGTGTGTGTGTGTGTGTGTGTGTGTGTGTGTATGTGTGTGTACTCACCTAGTTGTGCTTGCGGGGGTTGAGCTCTGGCTCTTTGGTCCCGCCTCTCAACCGTCAATCAACAGGTGTACAGGTTCTTGAGCCTATTGGGCTCTATCATATCTACACTTGAAACTGTATGGAGTCAGCCTCCACCACATTACTTCCTAATGCATTCCATTTGTCAACCACTCTGACACTAAAAAAGTTCTTTCTAATATCTCTGTGGCTCATTTGGGCACTCAGTTTCCACCTGTGTCCTCTAGTGCGTGTGCCCCTTGTGTTAAATAGCCTGTCTTTATCAACCCTGTCGATTCCCTTGAGAATTTTGAATGTGGTGATCACGTCCCCCCTAACTCTTCTGTCTTCCAAAGAAGTGAGGTTTAATTCCCGTAGTCTCTCCTCGTAGCTTATACCTCTCAGCTCGGGTACTAGTCTGGTGGCAAACCTTTGAACCTTTTCCAATTTAGTCTTAAGCTTGACTAGATATTGACTCCAAGCTGGAGTCGCATACTCCAGGATTAGTCTGACGTAAGTGGTGTATAATGTTCTGAAAGATTCCTTACACAAGTTTCTAAAGGCCGTTCTTATGTTAGCCAACCTGGCATATGCAGCTGATGTTATCCTCTTGATATGAGCTTCAGGGGACAGGTTTGGCGTGATATCAACCCCCAGGTCTTTCTCTCTCTCTGACTCTTGAAGTATTTCAACTCCCAAATGATACCTTGTATCTGGTCTCCTGCTTCCAACCCCTACCTTCATTACATTACATTTGCTTGGGTTAAACTCTAACAGCCATTTGTTCGACCATTCCTGCAGCTTGTCCAGATCTTCTTGAAGCCTCAAGCTGTCCTCCTCTGTCTTAATCCTTCTCATAATTTTGGCGTCGTCAGCAAACATTGAGACGAATGAGTCTATACACTCTGGGAGATCATTTACGTATATCACAAACAGGATAGGTCCAAGTACAGAGCCCTATGGGACTCCACTGGTGACTTCACGCCATTCTGAGGTCTCACCCCTCACTGTAACTCTCTGCTTCCTATTGCTTAGGTACTCCCTTATCAACTGGAGCGCCCTACCAGTTACTCATGCTTGTTTCTCAAGCTTATGCATCAATCTTTTATGGGGTACTGTGTCAAAGGCTTTCTGACAGTCAAAAAAAATACAGTCCGCCCATCCTTCTCTTTCTTGCTTAATCTTTGTCACCTGATCGTAGAATTTTATCAAGCCTGTAAGGCAAGATTTACCCTCCCTGAACCCATGTTGATGGGTTGTTACGAAGTCTCTTCTCTCCAGATGTGTTACTATGTTTTTTCTCACAATCTTCTCCATCACCTTGCATGGTATACAAGTTAAGGACACTGGCCTGTAGTTCAGTGCCTCTTTTCTGTCACCCTTTTTGTATATTGGTACTACATTAGCAGTCTTCTAAATTTCTGGTAGGTCTCCCGTTTCCAGTGACCTACTATACACTTTGCAGAGTGGCAAGCAAAGTGCTCCTGCACACTCATTCAATACCCATGGTGAGATTCCATCCGGCCCAACAGCTTTTCTCACATCCAGCTCCTGTAGGTGAATATAGAATAGGTGTGTGTGTGTGTGTGTGTGTGTGTGTGTGTGTGTGTGTGTGTGTGTGTGTGTGTGTGTGTGTGTGTGTGTGTGTGTGTGTGTGTGTGTGTGTGTGTGTGTGTACTCACCTATTTGTGTTTGCGGAGATTGAGTTCTGGCTCTTTGGTCCAAAGAGTGAGTGTGTGTGTGTGTGTATTCACCTAGTTGTGCTTGTAGAGGTTGAGCGCTGCCCTTTCGGCCCACCTCTCAACTGTCAATCAACGGTTTCTACTACTACTACTCTTTTTCTCCCCACACCACACACACACACCCCAGGACGCAGCCAGTGACAGCTGACTAACTCCTACGTACCTATTTACTGCTAGGTAACAGGGGCATAGGGTAAAAAAAAACTCTCCCCATCGTTTCTCGCCGGCGCCCGGGATCGAACTCGGGACAACAGGATCACGTGCCCAGCGTGCTGTCCGTTCGGCCACCGGCTCCCTTGACACCGGTGTGTATGTGTGTGTACTCACCTACTTGTGCTCACCAAATTGTGCTTGCGGGGGTTGAGCTCTGGCTCTTTGGTCCCGCCTGTCAACCGTCAATCAACAGGTACAGGTTCCTGAGCCTTTTGGGCTCTATCATATCTACACTTGAAATTGTGTATGGAGTCAGCCTCCACCACATCACTTCCTAATGCAAACCTTTTGTCAACCACTCTGACACTAAAAAAGTTCTTTCTAATGTCTCTGTGGCTCATTTGGGAACTCAGTTTCCACCTGTGTCCCCTAGTGCGTGTGCCCCTTGTGTTAAATAGAATGTCTTTATCTACCCTATCAATTCCCTTGAGAGTCTTGAATGTGGTGGTCATGTCCCCCCCTAACTCTTCTGTCTTCCAGCGAAGTGAGGTTTAATTCCCGTAGTCTCTCCTCGTAGCTCATAGCTCTCAGCTCGGGTACTAGTCTGGTGGCAAACCTTTGAACTTTTTCCATTTTGGTCTTATGCTTGACTAGATATGGACTCCGTGATGGAGATACATATTCCAGGATTGGCCTGACATATGTGGTATGCAAAGTTCTGAATGATTCTTTACACAAGTTTCTGAATGCCGTTCTTATGTTGGCCAGCCTGGCATATGCCGCTGATGTTATCCTCTTGATATGGGCTTCAGAGAACAGGTCTGGCGTGATATCAACCCCCCAAGTCTTTTTCTTTCTCTGACTCTTGAAGTATTTCATCTCCCACATGATACTTTGTATCTGGCCTCCTGCTCCCTACACCTATCTTCATTACATTACATTTGCTTGGGTTAAACTCTAACAATCATTTGTTTGACCATTCCTTCAGCATGTCTGGGTCTTCTTGAAGCCTCAAGCAGTTCTCCTCTGTCTTAATCCTTCTTATAACTTTGGCATCATCCGCAAACATTGAGAGAAATGAATCAATTCCCTCCAGGAGATCATTTACATATATCAGAAACAGGATAGGACCTAGTACAGAGCCCTGTGGGACTCCACTGGTGTTTTCACGCCATTCTGAGGTCTGACCCCTCACCGTAACTCTCTACTTCCTATTGTTCAGGGACTCTTATATCAATTGGAGCACCTTACCAGCTACACCTGCCTGTCTCTCCAGCTTATGTACCAGCTTCTTATGTGGTACTGTGTCAAAGGCTTTCCGACAATCCAAGAAAATGCAAGTCAAGGACCTACTCAGGAAGCGTGGGGACCTCACACTATCGAGGGACAGGCGTCGTGAGCCAGGAATGTAAAAGTAGATCAACTTCCCTCCCATTACCCCTTTGTTGAGTAGGCTAGATAGGCCTCGATATTTATCTATGTACGTTTCAGTATAACATTGATACATTAGTAGTAGGATAGGCTGTAAGGCAGTTTGCGTCCAGGACTGTTCAAGAGGACAGTGTGTGTGTGGATGTAGAGGCATTAGGAGAGGAGGCCGACGTGGACGAAACGGTTCCCTTTGTGTGAGGGTGTGAGACCCCCTTTTTCATCTGCCCAGCTGAAAGAGTCACAGGAGGTCGTGAGAGAAGAATTGCCGACGATCTCCAGATTATTTATGCTTTATATCCATTTCTATCATGACTATATGAGATCATGTAGCTTATCTTAGTAAATATCACATATTTTTACGACTGTGTTTAAGTGCGCCTCCATAATGATCTCTATGAGCATACACGAGGGATAACATTGTCCCACCTAGTGAACATTAAGTTTTCTATAGAAGTTCTTAGTGTCTGGAGAGTGGTAAAGCAGCACAAACTTATTTAAAAGTGTACCTTATGCTATCCGTCCAGTATCAGATCTGTAGGAGTAGCAACATTTTGGCAACAAGCAACATAGTGGCTGGAGAGTGGTA